>NW_027422647.1:220497-300114 GCF_048934315.1 Petromyzon marinus
CCATCACCACCACCACCACCACCACTACCACCACCATCACCATCACCACCACCACCACCACCATCACCACGACCACCACCACCACCACCATCACCACCACCACCATCACCACCACCACCATCACCACCACCACCACCATCACCACCACCACCACTACCACCAACACCATCACTACCATCACCACCACCACTACCACCACCACCATCACCACCATCACCACTACTACTACCACCACCACCACTACCACCATCACCACCACCACCGTCACCACCATCACCATCACCACCACCGTCACTACCACCACCGTCACTACCACCTCCATCACCACCACCACCATCACCACCACCACCACCATCACCACCACCACCACCATCATCACCATCACCACCACCACCACCATCACCACCACCACCACCATCATCACCATCACCACCACCACCATCACCACCACCACCACCATCACCACCACCACCACCATCACCACCACCACCACCATCACCACCACCATCACCACCACCACCACCATCACCACCACCACCATCACCACCACCACCATCACCACCACCACCACTACCACCAACACCATCACTACCATCACCACCACCACCATCACCACCATCACCACCATCACCACCACCACCACTACCACCATCACCATCATCACCATCACCACCACCACCATCACCACCACCACCACCATCACCACCACCACCACCATCACCACTACCACCACCACCACTACCACCAACACCATCACTACCATCACCACCACCACCACTACCACCATCACCACCACCACCACCACCACTACCACCAACACCATCACTACCATCACCACCACCACCACTACCACCACCACCATCATCACCATCACCACCACCACCACCACCATCACCACCACCACCACCATCATCACCATCACCACCACCACCATCACCACCACCACCACCATCACCACCACCACCATCACCACCACCACCACCACCATCACCACCACCACCATCACCACCACCACCACCACTACCACCACCATCACCATCACCACCACCACCACCATCACCACCACCATCACCACCACCACCACCACCATCACCACCACCACCATCACCACCACCACCATCACCACCACCACCACTACCACCAACACCATCACTACCATCACCACCACCACCATCACCACCATCACCACCATCACCACCACCACCACTACCACCATCACCACCACCACCATCACCACCACCACCACCATCACCACCACCACCATCACCACCACCACCACCATCACCACTACCACCACCACCACTACCACCATCACCACCACCACTACCACCAACACCATCACTACCATCACCACCACCACCACCACCACCATCACCACCACCACCATCACCACCACCACCACCATCACCACTACCACCACCACCACTACCACCATCACCACCACCACTACCACCAACACCATCACTACCATCACCACCACCACCACTACCACCATCACCACCACCATCACCACCACCATCACCACCATCACCATCACCACGATCTCGGTGTAACTTGAGAGCTGCTTCCTTCTTTACAAATTAAAAATTTCCATTGATCCGGTGCCAAGTAGCAGACACAGCAACACACTCACTCACTCACCCACTCACCCACTCACTCACCTACTCACCCACCCACCCACTCACTCACCAACTCACCCACTCACTCACTCACACACTCACTCACCCACTCACTCACTCACCCACTCACTCACTCACCCACTCACTCACCCACCAACTCACTCACTCACTCACCCACTCACTCACTCACTCACCCACTCACTCACCCACCAACTCACTCACTCACTCACCCACTCACTCACTCACTCACCCACTCACTCACCCACCAACTCACTCACTCACCCACTCACCCACTCACTCACTCACTCACCCACTCACTCACCCACCAACTCACTCACTCACTCACCCACTCACTCACTCACTCACCCACTCACTCACCCACCAACTCACTCACTCACTCACCCACTCACTCACTCACTCACCCACTCACTCACCCACCAACTCACTCACTCACTCACCCACTCACTCACTCACTCACCCACTCACTCACCCACCAACTCACTCACTCACCCACTCACCCACCCACTCACTCACTCACCCACCCACCCACTCACTCACTCATTCACTCACCCACTCACCCACCAACTCACCCACTCACCCACCCACTCTCTCACTCACTCACCCACCCACTCACTCACTCACTCACCCACTCACTCACTCACCCACTCACTCACTCACTCACCCACTCACTCACTCACCCGCTCACTCACTCACTCACCCACTCGCTCACTCACTCACTCACCCACTCGCTCACTCACTCACCCACTCACTCACTCACTCACCCACTCACTCACTCACCCACTCACTCATCCATCCACTCACTCACCCACTCACCCACCCACCCACTCACTCACTCACCCACTCACTCACTCACTCACCCACTCACTCACTCACTCACCCACTCACTCATCCACCCACTCACTCACCCACTCACTCACCCACCCACCCACTCACTCACTCACCCACTCACTCACCCACTCACTCACTCACCCACCCACCCACTCAGTCACTCACTCACCCACTCAGTCACTCACTCACCCACTCACTCACTCACTCACCCACTCACCCACCCACCCACTCAGTCACTCACTCACCCACTCACTCACTCACCCACTCACTCACCCACCCACCCACTCAGTCACTCACTCACCCACTCACTCACTCACCCATCCACCCACCCACTCAGTCACTCACTCACCCACTCACTCACTCACCCACTCACTCACTCACCCACCCACCCACTCAGTCACTCACTCACCCACTCACTCACTCACCCACCCACCCACTCAGTCACTCACTCACCCACTCACTCACCCACTCACTCACCCACTAACTCACTCACCCACTCACTCACCCACCCACTCACTCACTCACCCACTCACTCATCCACCCACTCACTCACCCACTCACTCACCCACTCACTCACTCACTCACCCACTCACTCACTCACCCACTCACTCACTCACCCACTCACTCATCCACCCACTCACTCACCCACTCACCCACCCACTCACCCACTCACCCACCCACTCACTCACCCACTCACTCATCCACCCACTCACTCACCCACTCACTCACTCACCCACTCACTCACTCACCCACTCATTCACCTACTCACCCACTCACCCATTCACTCACCCTCTCACTCACTCTGCTGTACATGTAGGTTATGAGAAATTGATGAAAATAATGAAAACAAAATGAAATTAATTTTTTTGCATTATTTACCCGAAATCATATTAACTTGTGTAATTATGCGCATACATTATGCCACTTCCAGAGTTAACCGTGCTAATTTATGCGAGTGGGTGTGGTTATGATAATGCCGGTGGTTATGATCATTAGCTCCATCCTCGTTCACCAGGGCTGGTTATTAATTGGGATAACACAATTCATCGTATGCGGTGATGCAGCTGTTGTGAACGTATCATCAACCAGGATACGCTTATTCTCCCCGAAACGTTTAATCGATTACGTGCTGATGATAGGTTTTTTCCCCCCTCCCTCCCCAGAGTCCAGAACCTCAATCGCAGAATAATTCTCACGCGGGATCACGGAAAGAATCTCGCTCGCACACACAAACACACAAACACACAAAACCTTTCTGCTGGAACTTTAATCTTTCTGACAAACGTGAGAACTCTCCATCTCGGAATTTCAGCGCGGCATTAGCACGCTAAGCCACCACCTTTGTTGAGAGAGAGACGTTAGAACTAAAACCTCGTACCTGATCGAATTCGCACGTGATCAAGTATGAGGTTTTGGTAGGAAATTAGTTTGAACGTCCCTCTCAACAACGCAACAGCCGGTCGCGTTGTATGAGAGAGAGACCTTGAAACTATTCCTACCAAAACCTACAAACTTGATCACGTGCGAATTCGCAAAACCTCATACTTGATCACGTACGAATTCGCACGTGATCAAGTATGAGGTTTTGGTAGGAAATTAGTTTGAACGTCCCTCTCAACAACACAACAGCCGGTCGCGTTGTATGAGAGAGAGACCTTGAAACTATTCCTACCAAAACCTACAAACTTGATCACGTGCGAATTCGCAAAACCTCATACTTGATCACGTGCGAATTCGCACGTGATCAAGTATGAGGTCTTGGTAGGAAATTAGTTTGAACGTCTCTCTCAACAACACAACAGCCGGTCGCGTTGTATGAGAGAGAGACCTTGAAACTATTCCTACCAAAACCTACAAACTTGATCACGTGCGAATTCGCAAAACCTCATACTTGATCACGTGCGAATTCGCACGTGATCAAGTATGAGGTCTTGGTAGGAAATTAGTTTGAACGTCTCTCTCAACAACACAACAGCCGGTCACGTTGTTCAGAGAGAGACCTTGAAACTATTCCTACCAAAACCTACAAACTTGATCACGTGCGAATTCGCAAAACCTCATACTTGATCACGTACGAATTCGCACGTGATCAAGTATGAGGTCTTGGTAGGAAATTAGTTTGAACGTCTCTCTCAACAACACAACAGCCGGTCACGTTGTTCAGAGAGAGACCTTGAAACTATTCCTACCAAAACCTACAAACTTGATCACGTGCGAATTCGCAAAACCTCATACTTGATCACGTACGAATTCGCACGTGATCAAGTATGAGGTTTTGGTAGGAAATTAGTTTGAACGTCTCTCTCAACAACGCAACAGCCGGTCGCGTTGTATGAGAGAGATGTTAAAACTAAAACCTCGTACCTGATCGAATTCGCACGTGATCAAGTATGAGGTTTTGGTAGTAAATAGTTTGAACGTCCCTCTCAACAACGCAACAGCCGGTCGCGATGTTCAGACAGATGTTAAAACTATTCCTACCAAAACCTACATACTTGATCACGTGCGAATTCGAAAAACCTCATACTTGATCACGTACGAATTCGCACGTGATCAAGTATGAGGTTTTGGTAGGAAATAGTTTGAACGTCTCTCTCAACAACACAACAGCCGGTCACGTTGTATGAGAGAGAGACCTTGAAACTATTCCTACCAAAACCTCATACTTGATCACGTGCGAATTCGCAAAACCTCATACTTGATCACGTACGAATTCGCAAAACCTCATACTTGATCACGTACGAATTCGCACGTGATCAAGTATGAGGTTTTGGTAGGAAATTAGTTTGAACGTCTCTCTCAACAACGCAACAGCCGGTCGCGATGTATGAGAGAGAGACCTTGAAACTATTCCTACCAAAACCTACAAACTTGATCTCTCTCAACAATGCCACGTTGAAGGGGAAACAATAAAATAATAAAAATATAAAACAATACAATTATTATTCTTGGTTCTTTGGGTAAAATCACCACGTAGAAGGGAAACAATAAAATAATAAAAATATAAAACAATAAAATTATTATTCTTGGTTCTTTGGGTAAAGTCACCACCGCTTAGATAGGGAAACAATAAAATAATAAAAACATAAAACAATAAAATTATTATTCTTGGTTCTTTGGGTAAAGTCACCACCACCACGTAGAAGGGAAACAATAAAATAATAAAAATATAAAACAATAAAATTCTTATTCTTGGTTCTTTGGGTAAAGTCACCACCACGTAGAAGGGAAACAATACAATAATAAAAATATAAAACAATAAAATTATTATTCTTGGTTCTTTGGGTAAAGTCACCACCACGTAGAAGGGAAACAGTAAAATAATAAAGATATAAAACAATAAAATAATAAAAATATAAAACAATAAAATTATTATTCTTGGTTCTTTGGGTAAAGTCATCACCACCACGTAGAAGGGAAACAATAAAATAAAAATATAAAACAATAAAATTATTATTCTTGGTTCTTTGGGTAAAGTCACCACCACGTAGAAGGGAAACAATAAAATAATAAAAATATAAAACAATAAAATTATTGTAAAACAATAAAATTATTATTCTTGGTTCTTTGGGTAAAGTCACCACCACCACGTAGAAGGGAAACAATAAAATAATAAAAATATAAAACAATAAAATTATTATTCTTGGTTCTTTGGGTAAAGTCACCACCACGTAGAAGGGAAACAATAAAATAATAAAAATATAAAACAATAAAATTATTATTCTTGGTTCTTTGGGTAAAGTCACCACCACCACGTAGAAGGGAAACAATAAAATAATAAAAATATAAAACAATAAAATTATTATTCTTGGTTCTTTGGGTAAAGTCACCACCACCACGTAGAAGGGAAACAATAAAATAATAAAAATATAAAACAATAAAATTATTATTCTTGGTTCTTTGGGTAAAGTCACCACCACGTAGAAGGGAAACAATAAAATAATAAAAATATAAAACAATAAAATTATTATTCTTGGTTCTTTGGGTAAAATCACCACCACCACGTAGAAGGGAAACAATAAAATAATAAAAATATAAAACAATAAAATTATTATTCTTGGTTCTTTGGGTAAAGTCACCACCACGTAGATAGGGGAAACAATAAAATAATAAAAATATAAAACAATAAAATAATAAAAATATAAACCAATAAAATTATTATTCTTGGTTCTTTGGGTAAAGTCACCACGTAGAAGGGAAACAATAAAATAATAAAATATATATAAAACAATAAAATTATTATTCTTGGTTCTTTGGGTAAAGTCACCACCACGTTGAAGGTAAACAATACAATAATAATATATATATAAAACAATAAAAATCCTCACGACGTTTCAACCGTAACGCAAACGGTCATCATCAGGTGTGTCGGTTCGCCTAAATTTATTTATTTTTAAACGGTTTACTTATTTATTTATAAAAACCGTTAGCGCCACGCGCAGCGATTTGGCAGTTTATTTAGAAGGACGAGTCCATCTATGTTCTGAAAAGAGGAGGGGGGGAGACGAAAAATTAATGTACGCTGTCTGAAAGCCACCGTAAGCGTGAACAATCAATTAAGACCCAGAAATGGTTTATCAAATCCTTCCAATGATTGCTAAGCCCAGAATCCATCTTTCTCGGTTGAAATTGTCTCCGTGCTTGTATATATGTGTGGATAGCCTCACGAACGAATCTCTCACGGTAACCGTAAGCGTGAACAATCAATTAAGACCCAGAAATGGTTGATCAAATCCTTCCAATGATTGCTAAGCCCAGAATCCATCTTTCTCGGTTGAAATTGTCTCCGTGCTTGTATATATGTGTGGATAGCCTCGCGAACGAATCTCTCACGGTAACCGTAAGCGTGAACAATCAATTAAGACCCAGAAATTGTTTATCAAATCCTTCCAATGATTGCTAAGCCCAGAATCCATCTTCTCGGTTGAAATTGTCTCCGTGCTTGTATATGTGTGGATAGCCTCACAAACGAATCTCTCACAGTAACCGTAAGCGTGAACAATCAATTAAGACCCAGAAATTGTTTATCAAATCCTTCCAATGATTGCTAAGCCCAGAATCCATCTTCTCGGTTGAAATTGTCTCCGTGCTTGTATATGTGTGGATAGCCTCACAAACGAATCTCTCACGGTAACCGTAAGCGTGAACAATCAATTAAGACCCAGAAATGGTTGATCAAATCCTTCCAATGATTGCTAAGCCCAGAATCCATCTTTCTCGGTTGAAATTGTCTCCGTGCTTGTATATATGTGTGGATAGCCTCATGAACGAATCTCTCACGGTAACCGTAAGGGTGAACAATCAATTAAGACCCAGAAATGGTTTATCAAATCCTTCCAATGATTGCTAAGCCCAGAATCCATCTTTCTCGGTTGAAATTGTCTCCGTGCTTGTATATATGTGTGGATAGCCTCACGAACGAATCTCTCACGGTAACCGTAAGCGTGAACAATCAATTAAGACCCAGAAATGGTTGATCAAATCCTTCCAATGATTGCTAAGCCCAGAATCCATCTTTCTCGGTTGAAATTGTCTCCGTGCTTGTACATGTGTGTGGATAGCCTCGCGAACGAATCTCTCATCACGGTAGCCAGATGGTGAGGCGATCCACAAATACAAACACGGAGTCTTGGAGAAGTCAATGTCATTCGAGCCTACTGAATAATTATAACAATGATCTGCCACGGCCGAGGTGTTGGTACCTGCTGTGCTACCGTGTTTCAGGTCTGCTTTTGTGTTCACGGATGCGGCGTTTGGTTACGTCAACGTAACCACGGCCGCAGACGCAACTCGGCCTGTAGACGCCAGGGTACTGTGTGTCCGGAATCGCACCTCCGACACGCGGTCACGTTGTCAACCGGTATGGACGATGGATGAATATGCAACGCTGTTCATGCGTTGCATATTCATGACTAATGTTGTTGTTAGCATTGCCACTAAAGGCAGCAATTAAGCGCTACCGTAGATTCGTCGTGTTCATTCACGGGAGCTGCATGGCGGAGGTGATTCCCGTCGTCGGCTGGTATTCAACGGGATCATCACGGACCTTCTTCCGCGTGCTCTCGTATACTCTTACGAGACCTCCTTTGCCGATAACAAGGCACAGTCATAGGTGTTGACCCTTTTGAGCTGGCACACGGAAAGGGAAAAGCTGAGACCCTGATTCAAGGCGTCGTGGTTTTGCAAAAACCACAACACAAAAGCAGTCAAAAATGCAAACGAAAAGAGACGACTGATAATGATGATGATGATGATATTGGCACTGTCCTTGAATTTGATTGGTCCACACCCGGGATGGGTGTGTGTGTGTCTAGTGTGTGTGTGTGTGTAGTGTGTGTGTGTCTAGTGTGTGTGTGTGTGTAGTGTGTGTGTGTCTAGTGTGTGTGTGTGTGTCTAGTGTGTGTGTGTCTAGTGTGTGTGTGTCTAGTGTGTGTGTCTAGTGTGTGTGTGTGTCTAGTGTGTGTGTAGTGTGTGTGTGTGTCTAGTGTGTGTGTGTCTAGTGTGTGTGTGTGTAGTGTGTGTGTGTGTCTAGTGTGTGTGTAGTGTGTGTGTCTAGTGTGTGTGTGTATCTAGTGTGTGTGTGTCTAGTGTGTGTGTGTGTCTAGTGTGTGTGTGTGTGTCTAGTGTGTGTGTGTGTGTCTAGTGTGTGTGTGTAGTGTGTGTGTCTAGTGTGTGTGTGTATCTAGTGTGTGTGTGTCTAGTGTGTGTGTGTGTGTCTAGTGTGTGTGTGTAGTGTGTGTGTCTAGTGTGTGTGTGTCTAGTGTGTGTGTGTCTAGTGTGTGTGTGTGTGTGTCTAGTGTGTGTGTGTGTGTGTCTAGTGTGTGTGTGTGTAGTGTGTGTGTGTGTGTGTCTAGTGTGTGTGTGTGTGTGTCTAGTGTGTGTGTGTGTGTGTCTAGTGTGTGTGTGTCTAGTGTGTGTGTGTGTGTGTCTAGTGTGTGTGTGTGTGTGTCTAGTGTGTGTGTGTGTGTCTAGTGTGTGTGTGTAGTGTGTGTGTCTAGTGTGTGTGTGTGTGTGTCTAGTGTGTGTGTGTGTGTGTCTAGTGTGTGTGTGTGTGTGTCTAGTGTGTGTGTGTGTGTGTCTAGTGTGTGTGTAGTGTGTGTGTGTAGTGTGTGTGTGTCTAGTGTGTGTGTGTGTAGTGTGTGTGTGTGTCTAGTGTGTGTGTGTGTCTAGTGTGTGTGTGTGTGTGTCTAGTGTGTGTGTGTCTAGTATGTGTAGTGTAGTGTGTGTATAGTGTGTGTGTGTGTCTAGTGTGTGTGTGTGTCTAGTGTGTGTGTCTAGTGTGTGTGTGTGTGTGTCTAGTGTGTGTGTGTCTAGTATGTGTAGTGTAGTGTGTGTATAGTGTGTATCTGTGTGTCTAGTGTGTGTGTATAGTGTGTAGTGTATAGTGTGTGTATCTGTGTGTGTGTGTATCTGGGCAAGGTCCCATCGGTGAGCTCCTCCGGTAGGCAAGGTTGCGATGGCTGGGTCATGTAGCCCGCATGCCCAGCCACCGCCTGCCGAAACAGCTTTTGTTCGGCCGGATTGAGGGGGCTAAGCGGGCGCGGCACGGGCTAGAGATGAGATGGAGTGATGTGGTACAGGAGGACGTGGAGCTGAGTGGACTTGCCGATGACTGGTACCAGTGGTGTCAAGATCGGCCTCTGTGGAGGAGGCTCGTGAAGGACGCTGCTACTGGGCAGTTGGAGGCAGTCGCCCTCCAACAACAACGGAGGAGCGACGCTCACAACAACGAGCGGAGCGCCGGGTGGCTAAAGCACAGCAGGTTGGCACAGTAGGGGGCACAGGTGGTGCATCAGCCAGTCATCTCAGTCAGTCGATCCGTGGCACCTGCTGGGTCTGCCCCGTGACCTCCTGCCAGCGGGCGTTCGACACTTCACGTGATAGCCTCAGGGTGCACATAGCCTGGCACAAGCGTCGTGGTGACGTCACCGCCACTTAGTGGCGAATGGCGGTTGTTGTTGTTGTGTGTGTGGACCTTCATGATGGTGAGCGGGCCCGGGTAAAACTACGTGGCCGGGAGTCAGAGCCATTCCCTGTACACCTTGGGGTGCGACAGGGATGTCCTCTGGCTCCCACATTATTTAACATCTATTTTGACCACGTAGTTCGTGAAGCCTTCAATAGCTGTACCGGGGGAATCTCCATATGGTACAGATATAATGGGAGGCTGATCGACGCCCGGGTGCGGTCAAGGGATGGCTCCCTATTGCTCAACCACGTTATGTATGCTGATGATTTGGTCATAGCTGCTCATTCAGAGGAGGAGTTGGAGACGCTGCTGCTGAGACTGGAGCGTGCCACTAAGAGGTGGGGCCTTACCATCAGCCCCACCAAAACTAAGCACCTGCCTGGGTATTTTGTACCATCGGACACTCCACCCCCACAACTCCCAATCGGTGATGGGGCAGTTGTGGAGAGAGTGGAGAGTTTCCCATACCTGGGCAGTGTGCTTATGACTGGCTCCAGTTTAACAGCAGAGGTCTCACTCCGAATCAGTCGAGCGGCAATATCTTTTCATCGGTTGCGTAACGCTGTGTGGAAGCTACCTGGTCTGTCGCTCCGCACTAAGCTTCAGGTCTTCTCGGCCACGGTCATTCCCTCCCTTCTCTACGCTTGCGAAACGTGGACCCCCCTAATGGAACATCTTCGCCGGTTAGAAACATTTAGGCTGGCCTGCCTACGATCCATCCTGGGTTTAACCAGGCTGGATTGTGTGAGGAGCTCACAAATCCTTGAAAGATCTGGTTAGGGTCCCATCGGTGAGCTCCTCCGGCAGGCAAGGCTGCGATGGCTGGGTCATGTAGCCCGCATGCCCAGCCACCGCATGCCGAAACAGCTTTTGTTCGGCCGGATTGAGGGGGCTAAGCGGGCGCGGCACGGGCTAGAGAAGAGATGGTGTGACGTGGTACAGGAGGACGTGGAGCTGAGTGGACTTGCCGATGACTGGTACCAGCGGTGTCAAGATCGGCCTCTGTGGAGGAGGCTCGTGAAGGACGCTACTGGGCAGTTGGAGGTAGTCGCCCTCCAACAACAACGGAGGGCGGAGGAGCGACGCTCACAACAACGAGCGGAGCGCCGGGTGGCTAAAGCACAGCAGGTTGGCACAGTAGGGGGCACAGGTGGTGCATCAGCCAGTCATCTCAGTCAGTCGACCCGTGGCACCTGGGTCTGCCCCGTGACTTCCTGCCAGCGGGCGTTCGACACTTCACGTGGCCTCAGGGTGCACATAGCCTGGCACAAGCGTCGTGGTGACGTCACCGCCACTTAGTGGCGAATGGCGGTTGTTGTGTCTAGTGTGTGTGTGTGTGTCTAGTGTGTGTGTGTCTAGTGTGTGTGTGTCTAGTGTGTGTGTGTCTAGTGTGTGTGTGTCTAGTGTGTGTGTGTCTAGTGTGTGTGTGTGTCTAGTGTGTGTGTGTCTAGTGTGTGTCTAGTGTGTGTGTGTGTCTAGTGTGTGTGTGTGTCTAGTGTGTGTGTGTGTGTCTAGTGTGTATAGTGTGTGTGTGTATAGTGTGTGTGTCTAGTGTGTGTCTAGTATGTGTAGTGTAGTGTGTGTATAGTGTGTATCTGTGTGTCTAGTGTGTGTGTAGTGTGTGTGTGTATAGTGTATAGTGTGTAGTGTATAGTGTGTGTATCTGTGTGTGTGTGTATCTGGGCAAGGTCCCATCGGTGAGCTCCTCCGGTAGGCAAGGTTGCGATGGCTGGGTCATGTAGCCCGCATGCCCAGCCACCGCCTGCCGAAACAGCTTTTGTTCGGCCGGATTGAGGGGGCTAAGCGGGCGCGGCACGGGCTAGAGATGAGATGGAGTGATGTGGTACAGGAGGACGTGGAGCTGAGTGGACTTGCCGATGACTGGTACCAGCGGTGTCAAGATCGGCCTCTGTGGAGGAGGCTCGTGAAGGACGCTGCTACTGGGCAGTTGGAGGCAGTCGCCCTCCAACAACAACGGAGGAGCGACGCTCACAACAACGAGCGGAGCGCCGGGTGGCTAAAGCACAGCAGGTTGGCACAGTAGGGGGCACAGGTGGTGCATCAGCCACTCATCTCAGTCAGTCGATCCGTGGCACCTGCTGGGTCTGCCCCGTGACCTCCTGCCAGCGGGCGTTCGACACTTCACGTGGCCTCAGGGTGCACATAGCCTGGCACAAGCGTCGTGGTGACGTCACCGCCACTTAGTGGCGAATGGCGGTTGTTGTTGTTGTGTGTGTGCACCTTCATGATGGTGAGCGGGCCCGGGTAAAACTACGTGGCCGGGAGTCAGAGCCATTCCCTGTACACCTTGGGGTGCGACAGGGATGTCCTCTGGCTCCCACATTATTTAACATCTATTTTGACCACGTAGTTCGTGAAGCCTTCAATAGCTGTACCGGGGGAATCTCCATCTGGTACAGATACAATGGGAGGCTGATCGATGCCCGGGTGCGGTCAAGGGATGGCTCCCTATTGCTCAACCACGTTATGTATGCTGATGATTTGGTCATAGCTGCTCATTCAGAGGAGGAGTTGGAGACGCTGCTGCTGAGACTGGAGCGTGCCACTAAGAGGTGGGGCCTTACCATCAGCCCCACCAAAACTAAGCACCTGCCTGGGTATTTTGTACCATCGGACACTCCACCCCCACAACTCCCAATCGGTGATGGGGCAGTTGTGGAGAGAGTGGAGAGTTTCCCATACCTGGGCAGTGTGCTTATGACTGGCTCCAGTTTAACAGCAGAGGTCTCACTCCGAGCGGCAATATCTTTTCATCGGTTGCGTAACGCTGTGTGGAAGCTACCTGGTCTGTCGCTCCGCACTAAGCTTCAGGTCTTCTCGGCCACGGTCATTCCCTCCCTTCTCTACGCTTGCGAAACGTGGACCCCCCTAATGGAACATCTTCGCCGGTTAGAAACATTTAGGCTGGCCTGCCTACGATCTATCCTGGGTTTAACCAGACTGGATTGTGTGAGGAGCTCACAAATCCTTGAAAGATCTGGGCAAGGTCCCATCGGTGAGCTCCTCCGGCAGGCAAGGCTGCGATGGCTGGGTCATGTAGCCCGCATGCTCAGCCACCGCATGCCCAAACAGCTTTTGTTCGGCCGGATTGAGGGGGCTAAACGGGCGCGGCACGGGCTAGAGAAGAGATGGAGTGATGTGGTACAGGAGGACATGGAGCTGAGTGGACTTGCCGATGACTGGTACCAGCGGTGTCAAGATCGGCCTCTGTGGAGGAGGCTCGTGAAGGACGCTGCTACTGGGCAGTTGGAGGCAGTCGCCCTCCAACAACAACGGAGGAGCGACGCTCACAACAACGAGCGGAGCGCCGGGTGGCTAAAGCACAGCAGGTTGGCACAGTAGGGGGCACAGGTGGTGCATCAGCCAGTCATCTCAGTCAGTCGATCCGTGGCACCTGCTGGGTCTGCCCCGTGACCTCCTGCCAGCGGGCATTCAACACTTCACGTGATAGCCTCAGGGTGCACATAGCCTGGCACAAGCGTCGTGGTGACGTCACCGCCACTTAGTGGCGAATGGCGGTTGTTGTTGTTGTGTGCGTGCACCTTCATGATGGTGAGCGGGCCCGGGTAAAACTACGTGGCCGGGAGTCAGAGCCATTCCCTGTACACCTTGGGGTGCGACAGGGATGTCCTCTGGCTCCCACATTATTTAACATCTATTTTGACCACGTAGTTCGTGAAGCCTTCAATAGCTGTACCGGGGGAATCTCCATCTGGTACAGATACAATGGGAGGCTGATCGATGCCCGGGTGCGGTCACGGGATGGCTCCCTATTGCTCAACCACGTTATGTATGCCGATGATTTGGTAATAGCTGCTCAGTCAGAGGAGGAGTTGGAGACGCTGCTGCTGAGACTGGAGCGTGCCACTAAGAGGTGGGGCCTTACCATCAGCCCCACCAAAACTAAGCACCTGCCTGGGTATTTTGTACCATCGGACACTCCACCCCCACAACTCCCAATCGGTGATGGGGCAGTTGTGGAGAGAGTGGAGAGTTTCTCATACCTGGGCAGTGTGCTTATGACTGGCTCCAGTTTAACAGCAGAGGTCTCACTCCGAATCAGTCGAGCGGCAATATCTTTTCATCGGTTGCGTAACGCTGTGTGGAAGCTACCTGGTCTGTCGCTCCGCACTAAGCTTCAGGTTTTCTCGGCCACGGTCATTCCGTCCCTTCTCTACGCTTGCGAAACGTGGACCCCCCTAATGGAACATCTTCGCCGGTTAGAAACATTTAGGCTGGCCTGCCTACGATCCATCCTGGGTTTAACCAGGCTGGATTGTGTGAGGAGCTCACAAATCCTTGAAAGATCTGGTTAGGGTCCCATCGGTGAGCTCCTCCGGCAGGCAAGGCTGCGATGGCTGGGTCATGTAGCCCGCATGCCCAGCCACCGCATGCCGAAACAGCTTTTGTTCGGCCGGATTGAGGGGGCTAAGCGGGCGCGGCACGGGCTAGAAAAGAGATGGAGTGACGTGGTACAGGAGGACGTGGAGCTGAGTGGACTTGCCGATGACGGGTACCAGCGGTGTCAAGATCGGCCTCTGTGGAGGAGGCTCGTGAAGGACGCTACTGGGCAGTTGGAGGTAGTCGCCCTCCAACAACAACGGAGGGCGGAGGAGCGACGCTCACAACAACGAGCAGAGCGCCGGGTGGCTAAAGCACAGCAGGTTGGCACAGTAGGGGGCACAGGTGGTGCATCAGCCAGTCATCTCAGTCAGTCGACCCGTGGCACCTGGGTCTGCCCCGTGACTTCCTGCCAGCGGGCGTTCGACACTTCACGTGGCCTCAGGGTGCACATAGCCTGGCACAAGCGTCGTGGTGACGTCACTGCCACTTAGTGGCGAATGGCGGTTGTTGTGTCTAGTGTGTGTGTGTGTGTCTAGTGTGTGTGTGTGTCTAGTGTGTGTGTGTCTAGTGTGTGTGTGTGTCTAGTGTGTGTGTGTCTAGTGTGTGTGTGTCTAGTGTGTGTGTGTCTAGTGTGTGTGTGTCTAGTGTGTGTGTGTCTAGTGTGTGTGTGTGTCTAGTGTGTGTGTGTCTAGTGTGTGTCTAGTGTGTGTGTGTGTCTAGTGTGTGTGTGTGTCTAGTGTGTGTGTGTGTGTCTAGTGTGTATAGTGTGTGTGTATAGTGTGTGTGTCTAGTGTGTGTCTAGTATGTGTAGTGTAGTGTGTGTATAGTGTGTATCTGTGTGTCTAGTGTGTGTGTAGTGTGTGTGTGTATAGTGTGTAGTGTATAGTGTGTGTATCTGTGTGTGTGTGTATCTGGGCAAGGTCCCATCGGTGAGCTCCTCCGGCAGGCAAGGCTGCGATGGCTGGGTCATGTAGCCCGCATGCCCAGCCACCGCCTGCCGAAACAGCTTTTGTTCGGCCGGATTGAGGGGGCTAAGCGGGCGCGGCACGGGCTAGAGAAGAGATTGAGTGATGTGGTACAGGAGGACGTGGAGCTGAGTGGACTTGCCGATGACTGGTACCAGCGGTGTCAAGATCGGCCTCTGTGGAGGAGGCTCGTGAAGGACGCTACTGGGCAGTTGGAGGCAGTCGCCCTCCAACAACAACGGAGGGCGGAGGAGCGACGCTCACAACAACGAGCGGAGCGCCGGGTGGCTAAAGCACAGCAGGTTGGCACAGTAGGGGGCACAGGTGGTGCATCAGCGAGTCATCTAAGTCAGTCGACCCGTGGCACCTGCTGGGTCTGCCCCGTGACCTCCTGCCAGCGGGCGTTCGACACTTCACGTGGCCTCACGGTGCACATGGCCTGGCACAAGCGTCGTGGTGACGTCACCGCCACTTAGTGGCGAATGGCGGTTGTTGTTGTTGTGTGTGTGCACCTTCATGATGGTGAGCGGGCCCGGGTAAAACTACGTGGCCGGGAGTCAGAGCCATTCCCTGTACACCTTGGGGTGCGACAGAGATGTCCTCTGGCTCCCACATTATTTAACATCTATTTTGACTACGTAGTTCGTGAAGCCTTCAATAGCTGTACCGGGGGAATCTCCATTTGGTACAGATATAATGGGAGGCTGATCGATTCCCGGGTGCGGTCAAGGGATGGCTCCCTATTGCTCAACCACGTTATGTATGCCGATGATTTGGTAATAGCTGCTCAGTCAGAGGAGGAGTTGGAGACGCTGCTGCTGAGACTGGAGCGTGCCACTAAGAGGTGGGGCCTTACCATCAGCCCCACAAAAACTAAGCACCTGCCTGGGTATTTTGTACCATCGGACACTCCACCCCCACAACTACCAATCGGTGATGGGGCAGTTGTGGAGAGAGTGGAGAGTTTCCCATACCTGGGCAGTGTGCTTATGACTGGCTCCAGTTTAACAGCAGAGGTCTCACTCCGAATCAGTCGAGCGGCAATATCTTTTCATCGGTTGCGTAACGCTGTGTGGAAGCTACCTGGTCTGTCGCTCCGCACTAAGCTTCAGGTCTTCTCGGCCACGGTCATTCCCTCCCTTCTCTACGCTTGCGAAACGTGGACCCCCCTAATGGAACATCTTCGCCGGTTAGAAACATTTAGGCTGGCCTGCCTACGATCCATCCTGGGTTTAACCAGGCTGGATTGTGTGAGGAGCTCACAAATCCTTGAAAGATCTGGTTAGGGTCCCATCGGTGAGCTCCTCCGGCAGGCAAGGCTGCGATGGCTGGGTCATGTAGCCCGCATGCCCAGCCACCGCATGCCGAAACAGCTTTTGTTCGGCCGGATTGAGGGGGCTAAGCGGGCGCGGCACGGGCTAGAGAAGAGATGGAGTGACGTGGTACAGGAGGACGTGGAGCTGAGTGGACTTGCCGATGACTGGTACCAGCGGTGTCAAGATCGGCCTCTGTGGAGGAGGCTCGTGAAGGACGCTACTGGGCAGTTAGAGGTAGTCGCCCTCCAACAACAACGGAGGGCGGAGGAGCGACGCTCACAACAACGAGCGGAGCGCCGGGTGGCTAAAGCACAGCAGGTTGGCACAGTAGGGGGCACAGGTGGTGCATCAGCCAGTCATCTCAGTCAGTCGACCCGTGGCACCTGCTGGGTCTGCCCCGTGACCTCCTGCCAGCGGGCGTTCAACACTTCACGTGATAGCCTCAGGGTGCACATAGCCTGGCACAAGCGTCGTGGTGACGTCACCACCACTTAGTGGCGAATGGCGGTTGTTGTTGTTGTGTGTGTGGACCTTCATGATGGTGAGCGGGCCCGGGTAAAACTACGTGGCCGGGAGTCAGAGCCATTCCCTGTACACCTTGGGGTGCGACAGGGATGTCCTCTGGCTCCCACATTATTTAACATCTATTTTGACCACGTAGTTCGTGAAGCCTTCAATAGCTGTACCGGGGGAATCTCCATCTGGTACAGATACAATGGGAGGCTGATCGATGCCCGGGTGCGGTCACGGGATGGCTCCCTATTGCTCAACCACGTTATGTATGCCGATGATTTGGTAATAGCTGCTCAGTCAGAGGAGGAGTTGGAGACGCTGCTGCTGAGACTGGAGCGTGCCACTAAGAGGTGGGGCCTTACCATCAGCCCCACCAAAACTAAGCACCTGCCTGGGTATTTTGTACCATCGGACACTCCACCCCCACAACTCCCAATCGGTGATGGGGCAGTTGTGGAGAGAGTGGAGAGTTTCCCATACCTGGGCAGTGTGCTTATGACTGGCTCCAGTTTAACAGCAGAGGTCTCACTCCGAATCAGTCGAGCGGCAATATCTTTTCATCGGTTGCGTAACGCTGTGTGGAAGCTACCTGGTCTGTCGCTCCGCACTAAGCTTCAGGTCTTCTCGGCCACGGTCATTCCCTCCCTTCTCTACGCTTGCGAAACGTGGACCCCCCTAATGGAACATCTTCGCCGGTTAGAAACATTTAGGCTGGCCTGCCTACGATCCATCCTGGGTTTAACCAGGCTGGATTGTGTGAGGAGCTCACAAATCCTTGAAAGATCTGGTTAGGGTCCCATCGGTGAGCTCCTCCGGCAGGCAAGGCTGCGATGGCTGGGTCATGTAGCCCGCATGCCCAGCCACCGCATGCCGAAACAGCTTTTGTTCGGCCGGATTGAGGGGGCTAAGCGGGCGCGGCACGGGCTAGAGAAGAGATGGAGTGACGTGGTACAGGAGGACGTGGAGCTGAGTGGACTTGGTGATGACTGGTACCAGCGGTGTCAAGATCCGCCTCTGTGGAGGAGGCTCGTGAAGGACGCTACTGGGCAGTTGGAGGTAGTCGCCCTCCAACAACAACGGAGGGCGGAGGAGCGACGCTCACAACAACGAGCGGAGCGCCGGGTGGCTAAAGCACAGCAGGTTGGCACAGTAGGGGGCACAGGTGGTGCATCAGCCAGTCATCTCAGTCAGTCGACCCGTGGCACCTGGGTCTGCCCCGTGACCTCCTGCCAGCGGGCGTTCAACACTTCACGTGATAGCCTCAGGGTGCACATAGCCTGGCACAAGCGTCGTGGTGACGTCACCACCACTTAGTGGCGAATGGCGGTTGTTGTTGTTGTGTGTGTGGACCTTCATGATGGTGAGCGGGCCCGGGTAAAACTACGTGGCCGGGAGTCAGAGCCATTCCCTGTACACCTTGGGGTGCGACAGGGATGTCCTCTGGCTCCCACATTATTTAACATCTATTTTGACCACGTAGTTCGTGAAGCCTTCAATAGCTGTACCGGGGGAATCTCCATCTGGTACAGATACAATGGGAGGCTGATCGATGCCCGGGTGCGGTCACGGGATGGCTCCCTATTGCTCAACCACGTTATGTATGCCGATGATTTGGTAATAGCTGCTCAGTCAGAGGAGGAGTTGGAGACGCTGCTGCTGAGACTGGAGCGTGCCACTAAGAGGTGGGGCCTTACCATCAGCCCCACCAAAACTATGCACCTGCCTGGGTATTTTGTACCATCGGACACTCCACCCCCACAACTCCCAATCGGTGATGGGGCAGTTGTGGAGAGAGTGGAGAGTTTCTCATACCTGGGCAGTGTGCTTATGACTGGCTCCAGTTTAACAGCAGAGGTCTCACTCCGAATCAGTCGAGCGGCAATATCTTTTCATCGGTTGCGTAACGCTGTGTGGAAGCTACCTGGTCTGTCGCTCCGCACTAAGCTTCAGGTTTTCTCGGCCACGGTCATTCCGTCCCTTCTCTACGCTTGCGAAACGTGGACCCCCCTAATGGAACATCTTCGCCGGTTAGAAACATTTAGGCTGGCCTGCCTACGATCCATCCTGGGTTTAACCAGGCTGGATTGTGTGAGGAGCTCACAAATCCTTGAAAGATCTGGTTAGGGTCCCATCGGTGAGCTCCTCCGGCAGGCAAGGCTGCGATGGCTGGGTCATGTAGCCCGCATGCCCAGCCACCGCATGCCGAAACAGCTTTTGTTCGGCCGGATTGAGGGGGCTAAGCGGGCGCGGCACGGGCTAGAGAAGAGATGGAGTGACGTGGTACAGGAGGACGTGGAGCTGAGTGGACTTGCCGATGACGGGTACCAGCGGTGTCAAGATCGGCCTCTGTGGAGGAGGCTCGTGAAGGACGCTACTGGGCAGTTGGAGGTAGTCGCCCTCCAACAACAACGGAGGGCGGAGGAGCGACGCTCACAACAACGAGCAGAGCGCCGGGTGGCTAAAGCACAGCAGGTTGGCACAGTAGGGGGCACAGGTGGTGCATCAGCCAGTCATCTCAGTCAGTCGACCCGTGGCACCTGGGTCTGCCCCGTGACTTCCTGCCAGCGGGCGTTCGACACTTCACGTGGCCTCAGGGTGCACATAGCCTGGCACAAGCGTCGTGGTGACGTCACTGCCACTTAGTGGCGAATGGCGGTTGTTGTGTCTAGTGTGTGTGTGTGTGTCTAGTGTGTGTGTGTCTAGTGTGTGTGTGTCTAGTGTGTGTGTGTCTAGTGTGTGTGTGTGTCTAGTGTGTGTGTGTCTAGTGTGTGTCTAGTGTGTGTGTGTGTCTAGTGTGTGTGTGTGTCTAGTGTGTGTGTGTGTGTCTAGTGTGTATAGTGTGTGTGTGTATAGTGTGTGTGTCTAGTGTGTGTCTAGTATGTGTAGTGTAGTGTGTGTATAGTGTGTATCTGTGTGTCTAGTGTGTGTGTAGTGTGTGTGTGTATAGTGTATAGTGTGGAGTGTATAGTGTGTGTATCTGTGTGTGTGTGTATCTGGGCAAGGTCCCATCGGTGAGCTCCTCCGGTAGGCAAGGTTGCGATGGCTGGGTCATGTAGCCCGCATGCCCAGCCACCGCCTGCCGAAACAGCTTTTGTTCGGCCGGATTGAGGGGGCTAAGCGGGCGCGGCACGGGCTAGAGATGAGATGGAGTGATGTGGTACAGGAGGACGTGGAGCTGAGTGGACTTGCCGATGACTGGTACCAGTGGTGTCAAGATCGGCCTCTGTGGAGGAGGCTCGTGAAGGACGCTGCTACTGGGCAGTTGGAGGCAGTCGCCCTCCAACAACAACGGAGGGCGGAGGAGCGACGCTCACAACAACGAGCGGAGCGCCGGGTGGCTAAATCACAGCAGGTTGGCACAGTAGGGGGCACAGGTGGTACATCAGCCAGTCATCTCAGTCAGTCGACCCGTGGCACCTGGGTCTGCCCCGTGACCTCCTGCCAGCGGGCGTTCAACACTTCACGTGATAGCCTCAGGGTGCACATAGCCTGGCACAAGCGTCGTGGTGACGTCACCGCCACTTAGTGGCGAATGGCGGTTGTTGTTGTGTGTGTGGACCTTCATGATGGTGAGTGGGCCCGGGTAAAACTACGTGGCCGGGAGTCAGAGCCATTCCCTGTACACCTTGGGGTGCGACAGGGATGTCCTCTGGCTCCCACATTATTTAACATCTATTTTGACCACGTAGTTCGTGAAGCCTTCAATAGCTGTACCGGGGGAATCTCCATCTGGTACAAATATAATGGGAGGCTGATCGACGCCCGGGTGCGGTCAAGGGATGGCTCCCTATTGCTCAACCACGTTATGTATGCTGATGATTTGGTCATAGCTGCTCATTCAGAGGAGGAGTTGGAGACGCTGCTGCTGAGACTGGAGCGTGCCACAAAGAGGTGGGGCCTTACCATCAGCCCCACCAAAACTAAGCACCTGCCTGGGTATTTTGTACCATCGGACACTCCACCCCCACAACTCCCAATCGGTGATGGGGCAGTTGTGGAGAGAGTGGAGAGTTTCCCATACCTGGGCAGTGTGCTTATGACTGGCTCCAGTTTAACAGCAGAGGTCTCACTCCGAATCAGTCGAGCGGCAATATCTTTTCATCGGTTGCGTAACGCTGTGTGGAAGCTACCTGGTCTGTCGCTCCGCACTAAGCTTCAGGTCTTCTCGGCCACGGTCATTCCCTCCCTTCTCTACGCTTGCGAAACGTGGACCCCCCTAATGGAACATCTTCGCCGGTTAGAAACATTTAGGCTGGCCTGCCTACGATCCATCCTGGGTTTAACCAGGCTGGATTGTGTGAGGAGCTCACAAATCCTTGAAAGATCTGGTTAGGGTCCCATCGGTGAGCTCCTCCGGCAGGCAAGGCTGCGATGGCTGGGTCATGTAGCCCACATGCCCAGCCACCGCATGCCCAAACAGCTTTTGTTTGGCCGGATTGAGGGGGCTAAGCGGGCGCGGCACGGGCTAGAGAAGAGATGGAGTGACGTGGTACAGGAGGACGTGGAGCTGAGTGGACTTGCCGATGACGGGTACCAGCGGTGTCAAGATCGGCCTCTGTAGAGGAGGCTCGTGAAGGACGCTACTGGGCAGTTGGAGGCAGTCGCCCTCCAACAACAACGGAGGGCAGAGGAGCGACGCTCACAACAACGAGCGGAGCGCCGGGTGGCTAAAGCACAGCAGGTTGGCACAGTAGGGGGCACAGGTGGTGCATCAGCCAGTCATCTCAGTCAGTCGACCCGTGGCACCTGGGTCTGCCCCGTGACCTCCTGCCAGCGGGCGTTCGACACTTCACGTGGCCTCAGGGTGCACATAGCCTGGCACAAGCGTCGTGGTGACGTCACCGCCACTTAGTGGCGAATGGCGGTTGTTGTTGTTGTGTCTAGTGTGTGTGTGTCTAGTGTGTGTGTGTGTCTAGTGTGTGTGTGTCTAGTGTGTGTGTGTGTCTAGTGTGTGTGTGTCTAGTGTGTGTGTGTCTAGTGTGTGTGTCTAGTGTGTGTGTGTGTCTAGTGTGTGTGTGTCTAGTGTGTGTGTGTGTGTCTAGTGTGTATAGTGTGTGTGTGTGTATAGTGTGTGTGTCTAGTGTGTGTGTCTAGTGTGTGTGTGTGTGTCTAGTGTGTGTGTGTGTCTAGTATGTGTAGTGTAATGTGTGTATAGTGTGTATCTGTGTGTCTAGTGTGTGTGTAGTGTGTGTGTGTATAGTGTATAGTGTGTAGTGTATAGTGTGTGTATCTGTGTGTGTGTGTATCTGGGCAAGGTCCCATCGGTGAGCTCCTCCGGTAGGCAAGGTTGCGATGGCTGGGTCATGTAGCCCGCATGCCCAGCCACCGCCTTCCGAAACAGCTTTTGTTCGGCCGGATTGAGGGGGCTAAGCGGGCGCGGCACGGGCTAGAGATGAGATGGAGTGATGTGGTACAGGAGGACGTGGAGCTGAGTGGACTTGCCGATGACTGGTACCAGTGGTGTCAAGATCGGCCTCTGTGGAGGAGGCTCGTGAAGGACGCTGCTACTGGGCAGTTGGAGGCAGTCGCCCTCCAACAACAACGGAGGGCGGAGGAGCGACGCTCACAACAACGAGCGGAGCGCCGGGTGGCTAAAGCACAGCAGGTTGGCACAGTAGGGGGCACAGGTGTTGCATCAGCCAGTCATCTCAGTCAGTCGACCCGTGGCACCTGGGTCTGCCCCGTGACCTCCTGCCAGCGGGCGTTCGACACTTCACGTGATAGCCTCAGGGTGCACATAGCCTGGCACAAGCGTCGTGGTGACGTCACCGCCACTTAGTGGCGAATGGCGGTTGTTGTTGTTGTGTGTGTGGACCTTCATGATGGTGAGCGGGCCCGGGTAAAACTACGTGGCCGGGAGTCAGAGCCATTCCCTGTACACCTTGGGGTGCGACAGGGATGTCCTCTGGCTCCCACATTATTTAACATCTATTTTGACCACGTAGTTCGTGAAGCCTTCAATAGCTGTACCGGGGGAATCTCCATCTGGTACAGATACAATGGGAGGCTGATCGATGCCCGGGTGCGGTCACGGGATGGCTCCCTATTGCTCAACCACGTTATGTATGCCGATGATTTGGTAATAGCTGCTCAGTCAGAGGAGGAGTTGGAGACGCTGCTGCTGAGACTGGAGCGTGCCACTAAGAGGTGGGGCCTTACCATCAGCCCCACCAAAACTAAGCACCTGCCTGGGTATTTTGTACCATCGGACACTCCACCCCCACAACTCCCAATCGGTGATGGGGCAGTTGTGGAGAGAGTGGAGAGTTTCTCATACCTGGGCAGTGTGCTTATGACTGGCTCCAGTTTAACAGCAGAGGTCTCACTCCGAATCAGTCGAGCGGCAATATCTTTTCATCGGTTGCGTAACGCTGTGTGGAAGCTACCTGGTCTGTCGCTCCGCACTAAGCTTCAGGTTTTCTCGGCCACGGTCATTCCGTCCCTTCTCTACGCTTGCGAAACGTGGACCCCCCTAATGGAACATCTTCGCCGGTTAGAAACATTTAGGCTGGCCTGCTTACGATCCATCCTGGGTTTAACCAGGCTGGATTGTGTGAGGAGCTCACAAATCCTTGAAAGATCTGGTTAGGGTCCCATCGGTGAGCTCCTCCGGCAGGCAAGGCTGCGATGGCTGGGTCATGTAGCCCGCATGCCCAGCCACCGCATGCCGAAACAGCTTTTGTTCGGCCGGATTGAGGGGGCTAAGCGGGCGCGGCACGGGCTAGAGAAGAGATGGAGTGACGTGGTACAGGAGGACGTGGAGCTGAGTGGACTTGCCGATGACGGGTACCAGCGGTGTCAAGATCGGCCTCTGTGGAGGAGGCTCGTGAAGGACGCTACTGGGCAGTTGGAGGTAGTCGCCCTCCAACAACAACGGAGGGCGGAGGAGCGACGCTCACAACAACGAGCGGAGCGCCGGGTGGCTAAAGCACAGCAGGTTGGCACAGTAGGGGGCACAGGTGGTGCATCAGCCAGTCATCTCAGTCAGTCGACCCGTGGCACCTGGGTCTGCCCCGTGACTTCCTGCCAGCGGGCGTTCGACACTTCACGTGGCCTCAGGGTGCACATAGCCTGGCACAAGCGTCGTGGTGACGTCACTGCCACTTAGTGGCGAATGGCGGTTGTTGTGTCTAGTGTGTGTGTGTGTGTCTAGTGTGTGTGTGTCTAGTGTGTGTGTGTCTAGTGTGTGTGTGTCTAGTGTGTGTGTGTCTAGTGTGTGTGTGTGTCTAGTGTGTGTGTGTCTAGTGTGTGTCTAGTGTGTGTGTGTGTCTAGTGTGTGTGTGTGTCTAGTGTGTGTGTGTGTGTCTAGTGTGTATAGTGTGTGTGTGTATAGTGTGTGTGTCTAGTGTGTGTCTAGTATGTGTAGTGTAGTGTGTGTATAGTGTGTATCTGTGTGTCTAGTGTGTGTGTAGTGTGTGTGTGTATAGTGTATAGTGTGGAGTGTATAGTGTGTGTATCTGTGTGTGTGTGTATCTGGGCAAGGTCCCATCGGTGAGCTCCTCCGGTAGGCAAGGTTGCGATGGCTGGGTCATGTAGCCCGCATGCCCAGCCACCGCCTGCCGAAACAGCTTTTGTTCGGCCGGATTGAGGGGGCTAAGCGGGCGCGGCACGGGCTAGAGATGAGATGGAGTGATGTGGTACAGGAGGACGTGGAGCTGAGTGGACTTGCCGATGACTGGTACCAGTGGTGTCAAGATCGGCCTCTGTGGAGGAGGCTCGTGAAGGACGCTGCTACTGGGCAGTTGGAGGCAGTCGCCCTCCAACAACAACGGAGGGCGGAGGAGCGACGCTCACAACAACGAGCGGAGCGCCGGGTGGCTAAATCACAGCAGGTTGGCACAGTAGGGGGCACAGGTGGTACATCAGCCAGTCATCTCAGTCAGTCGACCCGTGGCACCTGGGTCTGCCCCGTGACCTCCTGCCAGCGGGCGTTCAACACTTCACGTGATAGCCTCAGGGTGCACATAGCCTGGCACAAGCGTCGTGGTGACGTCACCGCCACTTAGTGGCGAATGGCGGTTGTTGTTGTGTGTGTGGACCTTCATGATGGTGAGTGGGCCCGGGTAAAACTACGTGGCCGGGAGTCAGAGCCATTCCCTGTACACCTTGGGGTGCGACAGGGATGTCCTCTGGCTCCCACATTATTTAACATCTATTTTGACCACGTAGTTCGTGAAGCCTTCAATAGCTGTACCGGGGGAATCTCCATCTGGTACAAATATAATGGGAGGCTGATCGACGCCCGGGTGCGGTCAAGGGATGGCTCCCTATTGCTCAACCACGTTATGTATGCTGATGATTTGGTCATAGCTGCTCATTCAGAGGAGGAGTTGGAGACGCTGCTGCTGAGACTGGAGCGTGCCACAAAGAGGTGGGGCCTTACCATCAGCCCCACCAAAACTAAGCACCTGCCTGGGTATTTTGTACCATCGGACACTCCACCCCCACAACTCCCAATCGGTGATGGGGCAGTTGTGGAGAGAGTGGAGAGTTTCCCATACCTGGGCAGTGTGCTTATGACTGGCTCCAGTTTAACAGCAGAGGTCTCACTCCGAATCAGTCGAGCGGCAATATCTTTTCATCGGTTGCGTAACGCTGTGTGGAAGCTACCTGGTCTGTCGCTCCGCACTAAGCTTCAGGTCTTCTCGGCCACGGTCATTCCCTCCCTTCTCTACGCTTGCGAAACGTGGACCCCCCTAATGGAACATCTTCGCCGGTTAGAAACATTTAGGCTGGCCTGCCTACGATCCATCCTGGGTTTAACCAGGCTGGATTGTGTGAGGAGCTCACAAATCCTTGAAAGATCTGGTTAGGGTCCCATCGGTGAGCTCCTCCGGCAGGCAAGGCTGCGATGGCTGGGTCATGTAGCCCACATGCCCAGCCACCGCATGCCCAAACAGCTTTTGTTTGGCCGGATTGAGGGGGCTAAGCGGGCGCGGCACGGGCTAGAGAAGAGATGGAGTGACGTGGTACAGGAGGACGTGGAGCTGAGTGGACTTGCCGATGACGGGTACCAGCGGTGTCAAGATCGGCCTCTGTAGAGGAGGCTCGTGAAGGACGCTACTGGGCAGTTGGAGGTAGTCGCCCTCCAACAACAACGGAGGGCAGAGGAGCGACGCTCACAACAACGAGCGGAGCGCCGGGTGGCTAAAGCACAGCAGGTTGGCACAGTAGGGGGCACAGGTGGTGCATCAGCCAGTCATCTCAGTCAGTCGACCCGTGGCACCTGGGTCTGCCCCGTGACCTCCTGCCAGCGGGCGTTCGACACTTCACGTGGCCTCAGGGTGCACATAGCCTGGCACAAGCGTCGTGGTGACGTCACCGCCACTTAGTGGCGAATGGCGGTTGTTGTTGTTGTGTCTAGTGTGTGTGTGTCTAGTGTGTGTGTGTGTCTAGTGTGTGTGTGTCTAGTGTGTGTGTGTGTCTAGTGTGTGTGTGTCTAGTGTGTGTGTGTCTAGTGTGTGTGTCTAGTGTGTGTGTGTGTCTAGTGTGTGTGTGTCTAGTGTGTGTGTGTGTCTAGTGTGTGTGTGTGTGTCTAGTGTGTGTGTGTGTGTCTAGTGTGTATAGTGTGTGTGTGTGTATAGTGTGTGTGTCTAGTGTGTGTGTCTAGTGTGTGTGTGTGTGTCTAGTGTGTGTGTGTGTCTAGTATGTGTAGTGTAATGTGTGTATAGTGTGTATCTGTGTGTCTAGTGTGTGTGTAGTGTGTGTGTGTATAGTGTATAGTGTGTAGTGTATAGTGTGTGTATCTGTGTGTGTGTGTATCTGGGCAAGGTCCCATCGGTGAGCTCCTCCGGTAGGCAAGGTTGCGATGGCTGGGTCATGTAGCCCGCATGCCCAGCCACCGCCTTCCGAAACAGCTTTTGTTCGGCCGGATTGAGGGGGCTAAGCGGGCGCGGCACGGGCTAGAGATGAGATGGAGTGATGTGGTACAGGAGGACGTGGAGCTGAGTGGACTTGCCGATGACTGGTACCAGTGGTGTCAAGATCGGCCTCTGTGGAGGAGGCTCGTGAAGGACGCTGCTACTGGGCAGTTGGAGGCAGTCGCCCTCCAACAACAACGGAGGGCGGAGGAGCGACGCTCACAACAACGAGCGGAGCGCCGGGTGGCTAAAGCACAGCAGGTTGGCACAGTAGGGGGCACAGGTGTTGCATCAGCCAGTCATCTCAGTCAGTCGACCCGTGGCACCTGGGTCTGCCCCGTGACCTCCTGCCAGCGGGCGTTCGACACTTCACGTGATAGCCTCAGGGTGCACATAGCCTGGCACAAGCGTCGTGGTGACGTCACCGCCACTTAGTGGCGAATGGCGGTTGTTGTTGTTGTGTGTGTGGACCTTCATGATGGTGAGCGGGCCCGGGTAAAACTACGTGGCCGGGAGTCAGAGCCATTCCCTGTACACCTTGGGGTGCGACAGGGATGTCCTCTGGCTCCCACATTATTTAACATCTATTTTGACCACGTAGTTCGTGAAGCCTTCAATAGCTGTACCGGGGGAATCTCCATCTGGTACAGATACAATGGGAGGCTGATCGATGCCCGGGTGCGGTCACGGGATGGCTCCCTATTGCTCAACCACGTTATGTATGCCGATGATTTGGTAATAGCTGCTCAGTCAGAGGAGGAGTTGGAGACGCTGCTGCTGAGACTGGAGCGTGCCACTAAGAGGTGGGGCCTTACCATCAGCCCCACCAAAACTAAGCACCTGCCTGGGTATTTTGTACCATCGGACACTCCACCCCCACAACTCCCAATCGGTGATGGGGCAGTTGTGGAGAGAGTGGAGAGTTTCTCATACCTGGGCAGTGTGCTTATGACTGGCTCCAGTTTAACAGCAGAGGTCTCACTCCGAATCAGTCGAGCGGCAATATCTTTTCATCGGTTGCGTAACGCTGTGTGGAAGCTACCTGGTCTGTCGCTCCGCACTAAGCTTCAGGTTTTCTCGGCCACGGTCATTCCGTCCCTTCTCTACGCTTGCGAAACGTGGACCCCCCTAATGGAACATCTTCGCCGGTTAGAAACATTTAGGCTGGCCTGCTTACGATCCATCCTGGGTTTAACCAGGCTGGATTGTGTGAGGAGCTCACAAATCCTTGAAAGATCTGGTTAGGGTCCCATCGGTGAGCTCCTCCGGCAGGCAAGGCTGCGATGGCTGGGTCATGTAGCCCGCATGCCCAGCCACCGCATGCCGAAACAGCTTTTGTTCGGCCGGATTGAGGGGGCTAAGCGGGCGCGGCACGGGCTAGAGAAGAGATGGAGTGACGTGGTACAGGAGGACGTGGAGCTGAGTGGACTTGCCGATGACGGGTACCAGCGGTGTCAAGATCGGCCTCTGTGGAGGAGGCTCGTGAAGGACGCTACTGGGCAGTTGGAGGTAGTCGCCCTCCAACAACAACGGAGGGCGGAGGAGCGACGCTCACAACAACGAGCGGAGCGCCGGGTGGCTAAAGCACAGCAGGTTGGCACAGTAGGGGGCACAGGTGGTGCATCAGCCAGTCATCTCAGTCAGTCGACCCGTGGCACCTGGGTCTGCCCCGTGACTTCCTGCCAGCGGGCGTTCGACACTTCACGTGGCCGCAGGGTGCACATAGCCTGGCACAAGCGTCGTGGTGACGTCACTGCCACTTAGTGGCGAATGGCGGTTGTTGTGTCTAGTGTGTGTGTGTGTGTCTAGTGTGTGTGTGTCTAGTGTGTGTGTGTCTAGTGTGTGTGTGTCTAGTGTGTGTGTGTGTCTAGTGTGTGTGTGTCTAGTGTGTGTCTAGTGTGTGTGTGTGTCTAGTGTGTGTGTGTGTCTAGTGTGTGTGTGTGTCTAGTGTGTATAGTGTGTGTGTGTATAGTGTGTGTGTCTAGTGTGTGTCTAGTATGTGTAGTGTAGTGTGTGTATAGTGTGTATCTGTGTGTCTAGTGTGTGTGTAGTGTGTGTGTGTATAGTGTGTAGTGTATAGTGTGTGTATCTGTGTGTGTGTGTATCTGGGCAAGGTCCCATCGGTGAGCTCCTCCGGTAGGCAAGGTTGCGATGGCTGGGTCATGTAGCCCGCATGCCCAGCCACCGCCTGCCGAAACAGCTTTTGTTCGGCCGGATTGAGGGGGCTAAGCGGGCGCGGCACGGGCTAGAGATGAGATGGAGTGATGTGGTACAGGAGGACGTGGAGCTGAGTGGACTTGCCGATGACTGGTACCAGTGGTGTCAAGATCGGCCTCTGTGGAGGAGGCTCGTGAAGGACGCTGCTACTGGGCAGTTGGAGGCAGTCGCCCTCCAACAACAACGGAGGGCGGAGGAGCGACGCTCACAACAACGAGCGGAGCGCCGGGTGGCTAAATCACAGCAGGTTGGCACAGTAGGGGGCACAGGTGGTACATCAGCCAGTCATCTCAGTCAGTCGACCCGTGGCACCTGCTGGGTCTGCCCCGTGACCTCCTGCCAGCGGGCGTTCGACACTTCACGTGATAGCCTCAGGGTGCACATAGCCTGGCACAAGCGTCGTGGTGACGTCACCACCACTTAGTGGCGAATGGCGGTTGTTGTTGTTGTGTGTGTGGACCTTCATGATGGTGAGCGGGCCCGGGTAAAACTACGTGGCCGGGAGTCAGAGCCATTCCCTGTACACCTTGGGGTGCGACAGGGATGTCCTCTGGCTCCCACATTATTTAACATCTATTTTGACCACGTAGTTCGTGAAGCCTTCAATAGCTGTACCGGGGGAATCTCCATCTGGTACAGATATAATGGGAGGCTAATCGACGCCCGGGTGCGGTCACGGGATGGCTCCCTATTGCTCAACCACGTTATGTATGCTGATGATTTGGTCATAGCTGCTCATTCAGAGGAGGAGTTGGAGACGCTGCTGCTGAGACTGGAGCGTGCCACTAAGAGGTGGGGCCTTACCATCAGCCCCACCAAAACTAAGCACCTGCCTGGGTATTTTGTACCATCGGACACTCCACCCCCACAACTCCCAATCGGTGATGGGGCAGTTGTGGAGAGAGTGGAGAGTTTCCCATACCTGGGCAGTGTGCTTATGACTGGCTCCAGTTTAACAGCAGAGGTCTCACTCCGAATCAGTCGAGCGGCAATATCTTTTCATCGGTTGCGTAACGCTGTGTGGAAGCTACCTGGTCTGTCGCTCCGCACTAAGCTTCAGGTCTTCTCGGCCACGGTCATTCCCTCCCTTCTCTACGCTTGCGAAACGTGGACCCCCCTAATGGAACATCTTCGCCGGTTAGAAACATTTAGGCTGGCCTGCCTACGATCCATCCTGGGTTTAACCAGGCTGGATTGTGTGAGGAGCTCAAAAATCCTTGAAAGATCTGGGCAAGGTCCTATCGGTGAGCTCCTCCGGCGGGCAAGGTTGCGATCGCTGGGTCATGTAGCCCGCATGCCCAGCCACCGCATGCCGAAACAGCTTTTGTTCGGCCGGATTGAGGGGGCTAGGCGGGCACGGCACGGGCTAGAGAAGAGATGGAGTGATGTGGTACAGGAGGACGTGGAGCTGAGTGGACTTGCCGATGACTGGTACCAGCGGTGTCAAGATCGGCCTCTGTGGAGGAGGCTCGTGAAGGACGCTACTGGGCAGTTGGAGGCAGTCGCCCTCCAACAACAACGGAGGGCGGAGGAGCGACGCTCACAACAACGAGCGGAGCGCCGGGTGGCTAAAGCACAGCAGGTTGGCACAGTAGGGGGCACAGGTGGTGCATCAGCCAGTGATCTCAGTCAGTCGACCCGTGGCACCTGGGTCTGCCCCGTGACCTCCTGCCAGCGGGCGTTCGACACTTCACGTGGCCTCAGGGTGCACATAGCCTGGCACAAGCGTCGTGGTGACGTCACCGCCACTTAGTGGCGAATGGCGGTTGTTGTTGTTGTGTCTAGTGTGTGTGTGTCCAGTGTGTGTGTGTGTCTAGTGTGTGTGTGTCTAGTGTGTGTGTGTGTCTAGTGTGTGTGTGTCTAGTGTGTGTGTGTCTAGTGTGTGTGTCTAGTGTGTGTGTGTGTCTAGTGTGTGTGTGTCTAGTGTGTGTCTAGTGTGTGTGTGTGTCTAGTGTGTGTGTGTGTGTCTAGTGTGTATAGTGTGTGTGTCTAGTGTGTATAGTGTGTGTGTCTAGTGTGTGTGTCTAGTGTGTGTGTGTGTGTCTAGTATGTGTAGTGTAATGTGTGTATAGTGTGTATCTGTGTGTCTAGTGTGTGTGTAGTGTGTGTGTGTATAGTGTGTAGTGTATAGTGTGTGTATCTGTGTGTGTGTGTATCTAGGCAAGGTCCCATCGGTGAGCTCCTCCGGTAGGCAAGGTTGCGATGGCTGGGTCATGTAGCCCGCATGCCCAGCCACCGCCTGCCGAAACAGCTTTTGTTCGGCCGGATTGAGGGGGCTAAGCGGGCGCGGCACGGGCTAGAGATGAGATGGAGTGATGTGGTACAGGAGGACGTGGAGCTGAGTGGACTTGCCGATGACTGGTACCAGTGGTGTCAAGATCGGCCTCTGTGGAGGAGGCTCGTGAAGGACGCTGCTACTGGGCAGTTGGAGGCAGTCGCCCTCCAACAACAACGGAGGGCGGAGGAGCGACGCTCACAACAACGAGCGGAGCGCCGGGTGGCTAAAGCACAGCAGGTTGGCAAAGTAGGGGGCACAGGTGGTGCATCGGCCAGTCATCTCAGTCAGTCGACCCGTGGCACCTGGGTCTGCCCCGTGACCTCCTGCCAGCGGGCGTTCAACACTTCACGTGATAGCCTCAGGATGCACATAGCCTGGCACAAGCGTCGTGGTGACGTCACCGCCACTTAGTGGCGAATGGCGGTTGTTGTTGTGTGTGTGGACCTTCATGATGGTGAGCGGGCCCGGGTAAAACTACGTGGCCGGGAGTCAGAGCCATTCCCTGTACACCTTGGGGTGCGACAGGGATGTCCTCTGGCTCCCACATTATTTAACATCTATTTTGACCACATAGTTCGTGAAGCCTTCAATAGCTGTACCGGGGGAATCTCCATCTGGTACAGATATAATGGGAGGCTGATCGACGCCCGGGTGCGGTCAAGGGATGGCTCCCTATTGCTCAACCACGTTATGTATGCTGATGATTTGGTCATAGCTGCTCATTCAGAGGAGGAGTTGGAGACGCTGCTGCTGAGACTGGAGCGTGCCACTAAGAGGTGGGGCCTTACCATCAGCCCCACCAAAACTAAGCACCTGCCTGGGTATTTTGTACCATCGGACACTCCACCCCCACAACTCCCAATCGGTGATGGGGCAGTTGTGGAGAGAGTGGAGAGTTTCCCATACCTGGGCAGTGTGCTTATGACTGGCTCCAGTTTAACAGCAGAGGTCTCACTCCGAATCAGTCGAGCGGCAATATCTTTTCATCGGTTGCGTAACGCTGTGTGGAAGCTACCTGGTCTGTCGCTCCGCACTAAGCTTCAGGTCTTCTCGGCCACGGTCATTCCCTCCCTTCTCTACGCTTGCGAAACGTGGACCCCCCTAATGGAACATCTTCGCCGGTTAGAAACATTTAGGCTGGCCTGCCTACGATCCATCCTGGGTTTAACCAGGCTGGATTGTGTGAGGAGCTCACAAATCCTTGAAAGATCTGGTTAGGGTCCCATCGGTGAGCTCCTCCGGCAGGCAAGGCTGCGATGGCTGGGTCATGTAGCCCGCATGCCCAGCCACCGCATGCCGAAACAGCTTTTGTTCGGCCGGATTGAGGGGGCTAAGCGGGCGCGGCACGGGCTAGAGATGAGATGGAGTGATGTGGTACAGGAGGACGTGGAGCTGAGTGGACTTGCCGATGACTGGTACCAGTGGTGTCAAGATCGGCCTCTGTGGAGGAGGCTCGTGAAGGACGCTACTGGGCAGTTGGAGGCAGTCGCCCTCCAACAACAACGGAGGGCGGAGGAGCGACGCTCACAACAACGAGCGGAGCGCCGGGTGGCTAAAGCACAGCAGGTTGGCACAGTAGGGGGCACAGGTGGTGCATCAGCCAGTCATCTCAGTCATCTCAGTCAGTCGACCCGTGGCACCTGGGTCTGCCCCGTGACCTCCTGCCAGCGGGCGTTCGACACTTCACGTGGCCTCAGGGTGCACATAGCCTGGCACAAGCGTCGTGGTGACGTCACCGCCACTTAGTGGCGAATGGCGGTTGTTGTTGTTGTTGTGTCTAGTGTGTGTGTGTCTAGTGTGTGTGTGTGTCTAGTGTGTGTGTGTGTCTAGTGTGTGTGTGTCTAGTGTGTGTGTGTCTAGTGTGTGTGTGTGTCTAGTGTGTGTGTGTGTCTAGTGTGTGTGTGTCTAGTGTGTGTGTGTCTAGTGTGTGTGTCTAGTGTGTGTGTGTGTCTAGTGTGTGTCTAGTGTGTGTGTGTGTCTAGTGTGTGTGTGTGTCTAGTGTGTGTGTATCTAGTGTGTGTGTCTAGTGTGTGTGTGTGTCTAGTGTGTGTGTGTGTCTAGTGTGTGTGTGTGTGTCTAGTGTGTGTGTGTGTGTCTAGTGTGTATAGTGTGTGTGTGTGTATAGTGTGTGTGTCTAGTGTGTGTGTCTAGTGTGTGTGTGTGTGTCTAGTGTGTGTGTGTGTCTAGTATGTTTAGTGTAATGTGTGTATAGTGTGTATCTGTGTGTCTAGTGTGTGTGTAGTGTGTGTGTGTATAGTGTATAGTGTGTAGTGTATAGTGTGTGTATCTGTGTGTGTGTGTATCTGGGCAAGGTCCCATCGGTGAGCTCCTCCGGTAGGCAAGGTTGCGATGGATGGGTCATGTAGCCCGCATGCCCAGCCACCGCCTGCCGAAACAGCTTTTGTTCGGCCGGATTGAGGGGGCTAAGCGGGCGCGGCACGGGCTAGAGATGAGATGGAGTGATGTGGTACAGGAGGACGTGGAGCTGAGTGGACTTGCCGATGACTGGTACCAGTGGTGTCAAGATCGGCCTCTGTGGAGGAGGCTCGTGAAGGACGCTGCTACTGGGCAGTTGGAGGCAGTCGCCCTCCAACAACAACGGAGGGCGGAGGAGCGACGCTCACAACAACGAGCGGAGCGCCGGGTGGCTAAATCACAGCAGGTTGGCACAGTAGGGGGCACAGGTGGTGCATCAGCCAGTCATCTCAGTCAGTCGACCCGTGGCACCTGCTGGGTCTGCCCCGTGACCTCCTGCCAGCGGGCGTTCAACACTTCACGTGATAGCCTCAGGGTGCACATAGCCTGGCACAAGCGTCGTGGTGACGTCACCGCCACTTAGTGGCGAATGGCGGTTGTTGTTGTTGTGTGTGTGGACCTTCATGATGGTGAGCGGGCCCGGGTAAAACTACGTGGCCGGGAGTCAGAGCCATTCCCTGTACACCTTGGGGTGCGACAGGGATGTCCTCTGGCTCCCACATTATTTAACATCTATTTTGACCACATAGTTCGTGAAGCCTTCAATAGCTGTACCGGGGGAATCTCCATCTGGTACAAATATAATGGGAGGCTGATCGACGCCCGGGTGCGGTCAAGGGATGGCTCCCTATTGCTCAACCACGTTATGTATGCTGATGATTTGGTCATAGCTGCTCATTCAGAGGAGGAGTTGGAGACGCTGCTGCTGAGACTGGAGCGTGCCACTAAGAGGTGGGGCCTTACCATCAGCCCCACCAAAACTAAGCACCTGCCTGGGTATTTTGTACCATCGGACACTCCACCCCCACAACTCCCAATCGGTGATGGGGCAGTTGTGGAGAGAGTGGAGAGTTTCCCATACCTGGGCAGTGTGCTTATGACTGGCTCCAGTTTAACAGCAGAGGTCTCACTCCGAATCAGTCGAGCGGCAATATCTTTTCATCGGTTGCGTAACGCTGTGTGGAAGCTACCTGGTCTGTCGCTCCGCACTAAGCTTCAGGTTTTCTCGGCCACGGTCATTCCGTCCCTTCTCTACGCTTGCGAAACGTGGACCCCCTAATGGAACATCTTCGCCGGTTAGAAACATTTAGGCTGGCCTGCCTACGATCCATCCTGGGTTTAACCAGGCTGGATTGTGTGAGGAGCTCACAAATCCTTGAAAGATCTGGTTAGGGTCCCATCGGTGAGCTCCTCCGGCAGGCAAGGCTGCGATGGCTGGGTCATGTAGCCCGCATGCCCAGCCACCGCATGCCGAAACAGCTTTTGTTCGGCCGGATTGAGGGGGCTAAGCGGGCGCGGCACGGGCTAGAGAAGAGATGGAGTGACGTGGTACAGGAGGACGTGGAGCTGAGTGGACTTGCCGTTGACGGGTACCAGCGGTGTCAAGATCGGCCTCTGTGGAGGAGGCTCGTGAAGGACGCTGCTACTGGGCAGTTGGAGGCAGTCGCCCTCCAACAACAACGGAGGGCGGAGGAGCGACGCTCACAACAACGAGCGGAGCGCCGGGTGGCTAAATCACAGCAGGTTGGCACAGTAGGGGGCACAGGTGGTGCATCAGCCAGTCATCTCAGTCAGTCGACCCGTGGCACCTGCTGGGTCTGCCCCGTGACCTCCTGCCAGCGGGCGTTCAACACTTCACGTGATAGCCTCAGGGTGCACATAGCCTGGCACAAGCGTCGTGGTGACGTCACCGCCACTTAGTGGCGAATGGCGGTTGTTGTTGTTGTGTGTGTGGACCTTCATGATGGTGAGCGGGCCCGGGTAAAACTACGTGGCCGGGAGTCAGAGCCATTCCCTGTACACCTTGGGGTGCGACAGGGATGTCCTCTGGCTCCCACATTATTTAACATCTATTTTGACCACATAGTTCGTGAAGCCTTCAATAGCTGTACCGGGGGAATCTCCATCTGGTACAAATATAATGGGAGGCTGATCGACGCCCGGGTGCGGTCAAGGGATGGCTCCCTATTGCTCAACCACGTTATGTATGCTGATGATTTGGTCATAGCTGCTCATTCAGAGGAGGAGTTGGAGACGCTGCTGCTGAGACTGGAGCGTGCCACTAAGAGGTGGGGCCTTACCATCAGCCCCACCAAAACTAAGCACCTGCCTGGGTATTTTGTACCATCGGACACTCCACCCCCACAACTCCCAATCGGTGATGGGGCAGTTGTGGAGAGAGTGGAGAGTTTCCCATACCTGGGCAGTGTGCTTATGACTGGCTCCAGTTTAACAGCAGAGGTCTCACTCCGAATCAGTCGAGCGGCAATATCTTTTCATCGGTTGCGTAACGCTGTGTGGAAGCTACCTGGTCTGTCGCTCCGCACTAAGCTTGGAACATCTTCGCCGGTTAGAAACATTTAGGCTGGCCTGCCTACGATCCATCCTGGGTTTAACCAGGCTGGATTGTGTGAGGAGCTCACAAATCCTTGAAAGATCTGGTTAGGGTCCCATCGGTGAGCTCCTCCGGCAGGCAAGGCTGCGATGGCTGGGTCATGTAGCCCGCATGCCCAGCCACCGCATGCCGAAACAGCTTTTGTTCGGCCGGATTGAGGGGGCTAAGCGGGCGCGGCACGGGCTAGAGAAGAGATGGAGTGACGTGGTACAGGAGGACGTGGAGCTGAGTGGACTTGCCGATGACGGGTACCAGCGGTGTCAAGATCGGCCTCTGTGGAGGAGGCTCGTGAAGGACGCTACTGGGCAGTTGGAGGTAGTCGCCCTCCAACAACAACGGAGGGCGGAGGAGCGACGCTCACAACAACGAGCAGAGCGCCGGGTGGCTAAAGCACAGCAGGTTGGCACAGTAGGGGGCACAGGTGGTGCATCAGCCAGTCATCTCAGTCAGTCGACCCGTGGCACCTGGGTCTGCCCCGTGACTTCCTGCCAGCGGGCGTTCGACACTTCACGTGGCCTCAGGGTGCACATAGCCTGGCACAAGCGTCGTGGTGACGTCACTGCCACTTAGTGGCGAATGGCGGTTGTTGTGTCTAGTGTGTGTGTGTGTGTCTAGTGTGTGTGTGTGTCTAGTGTGTGTGTGTCTAGTGTGTGTGTGTGTCTAGTGTGTGTGTGTCTAGTGTGTGTGTGTCTAGTGTGTGTGTGTCTAGTGTGTGTGTGTCTAGTGTGTGTGTGTGTCTAGTGTGTGTGTGTCTAGTGTGTGTCTAGTGTGTGTGTGTGTCTAGTGTGTGTCTAGTGTGTGTGTGTGTCTAGTGTGTGTGTGTGTCTAGTGTGTGTGTGTGTGTCTAGTGTGTATAGTGTGTGTGTCTAGTGTGTGTCTAGTATGTGTAGTGTAGTGTGTGTATAGTGTGTATCTGTGTGTCTAGTGTGTGTGTAGGGTGTGTGTGTGTATAGTGTGTAGTGTATGGTGTGTGTATCTGTGTGTGTGTGTATCTGGGCAAGGTCCCATCGGTGAGCTCCTCCGGTAGGCAAGGTTGCGATGGCTGGGTCATGTAGCCCGCATGCCCAGCCACCGCATGCCGAAACAGCTTTTGTTCGGCCGGATTGAGGGGTCTAAGCGGGCGCGGCACGGGCTAGAGATGAGATGGAGTGATGTGGTACAGGAGGACGTGGAGCTGAGTGGACTTGCCGATGACTGGTACCAGCGGTGTCAAGATCAGCCTCTGTGGAGGAGGCTCGTGAAGGACGCTGCTACTGGGCAGTTGGAGGCAGTCGCCCTCCAACAACAACGGAGGAGCGACGCTCACAACAACGAGCGGAGCGCCGGGTGGCTAAAGCACAGCAGGTTGGCACAGTAGGGGGCACAGGTGGTGCATCAGCCAGTCATCTCAGTCAGTCGATCCGTGGCACCTGCTGGGTCTGCCCCGTGACCTCCTGCCAGCGGGCATTCAACACTTCACGTGATAGCCTCAGGGTGCACATAGCCTGGCACAAGCGTCGTGGTGACGTCACCGCCACTTAGTGGCGAATGGCGGTTGTTGTTGTTGTGTGTGTGCACCTTCATGATGGTGAGCGGGCCCGGGTAAAACTACGTGGCCGGGAGTCAGAGCCATTCCCTGTACACCTTGGGGTGCGACAGGGATGTCCTCTGGCTCCCACATTATTTAACATCTATTTTGACCACATAGTTCGTGAAGCCTTCAATAGCTGTACCGGGGGAATCTCCATATGGTACAGATATAATGGGAGGCTGATCGACGCCCGGGTGCGGTCAAGGGATGGCTCCCTATTGCTCAACCACGTTATGTATGCTGATGATTTGGTCATAGCTGCTCATTCAGAGGAGGAGTTGGAGACGCTGCTGCTGAGACTGGAGCGTGCCACTAAGAGGTGGGGCCTTACCATCAGCCCCACCAAAACTAAGCACCTGCCTGGGTATTTTGTACCATCGGACACTCCACCCCCACAACTCCCAATCGGTGATGGGGCAGTTGTGGAGAGAGTGGAGAGTTTCCCATACCTGGGCAGTGTGCTTATGACTGGCTCCAGTTTAACAGCAGAGGTCTCACTCCGAATCAGTCGAGCGGCAATATCTTTTCATCGGTTGCGTAACGCTGTGTGGAAGCTACCTGGTCTGTCGCTCCGCACTAAGCTTCAGGTCTTCTCGGCCACGGTCATTCCCTCCCTTCTCTACGCTTGCGAAACGTGGACCCCCCTAATGGAACATCTTCGCCGGTTAGAAACATTTAGGCTGGCCTGCCTACGATCCATCCTGGGTTTAACCAGGCTGGATTGTGTGAGGAGCTCACAAATCCTTGAAAGATCTGGTTAGGGTCCCATCGGCGAGCTCCTTCGGCAGGCAAGGCTGCGATGGCTGGGTCATGTAGCCCGCATGCCCAGCCACCGCATGCCGAAACAGCTTTTGTTCGGCCGGATTGAGGGGGCTAAGCGGGCACGGCACGGACTAGAGAAGAGATGGAGTGACGTGGTACAGGAGGACGTGGAGCTGAGTGGACTTGCCGATGACGGGTACCAGCGGTGTCAAGATCGGCCTCTGTGGAGGAGGCTCGTGAAGGACGCTACTGGGCAGTTGGAGGCAGTCGCCCTCCAACAACAACGGAGGGCGGAGGAGCGACGCTCACAACAACGAGCGGAGCGCCGGGTGGCTAAAGCACAGCAGGTTGGCACAGTAGGGGGCACAGGTGGTGCATCAGCCAGTGATCTCAGTCAGTCGACCCGTGGCACCTGGGTCTGCCCCGTGACCTTCTGCCAGCGGGCGTTCGACACTTCACGTGGCCTCAGGGTGCACATAGCCTGGCACAAGCGTCGTGGTGACGTCACCGCCACTTAGTGGCGAATGGCGGTTGTTGTTGTTGTGTCTAGTGTGTGTGTGTCCAGTGTGTGTGTGTGTCTAGTGTGTGTGTGTGTCTAGTGTGTGTGTGTCTAGTGTGTGTGTCTAGTGTGTGTCTAGTGTGTGTGTGTCTAGTGTGTGTCTAGTGTGTGTGTGTCTAGTGTGTGTGTGTGTGTCTAGTGTGTGTGTGTGTGTCTAGTGTGTATAGTGTGTGTGTGTATAGTGTGTGTGTCTAGTGTGTGTGTCTAGTGTGTGTGTGTGTGTCTAGTATGTGTAGTGTAGTGTGTGTATAGTGTGTATCTGTGTGTCTAGTGTGTGTAGTGTGTGTGTGTATAGTGTGTAGTGTATAGTGTGTGTATCTGTGTGTGTGTGTATCTAGGCAAGGTCCCATCGGTGAGCTCCTCCGGTAGGCAAGGTTGCGATGGCTGGGTCATGTAGCCCGCATACCCAGCCACCGCCTGCCGAAACAGCTTTTGTTCGCCGGATTGAGGGGGCTAAGCGGGCGCGGCACGGGCTAGAGAAGAGATGGAGTGATGTGGTACAGGAGGACGTGGAGCTGAGTGGACTTGCCGATGACTGGTACCAGTGGTGTCAAGATCGGCCTCTGTGGAGGAGGCTCGTGAAGGACGCTGCTACTGGGCAGTTGGAGGCAGTCGCCCTCCAACAACAACGGAGGGCGGAGGAGCGACGCTCACAACAACGAGCGGAGCGCCGGGTGGCTAAAGCACAGCAGGTTGGCACAGTAGGGGGCACAGGTGGTGCATCAGCCAGTCATCTCAGTCAGTCGACCCGTGGCACCTGCTGGGTCTGCCCCGTGACCTCCTGCCAGCGGGCGTTCGACACTTCACGTGATAGCCTCAAGGTGCACATAGCCTGGCACAAGCGTCGTGGTGACGTCACCGCCACTTAGTGGCGAATGGCGGTTGTTGTTGTTGTGTGTGTGGACCTTCATGATGGTGAGCGGGCCCGGGTAAAACTACGTGGCCGGGAGTCAGAGCCATTCCCTGTACACCTTGGGGTGCGACAGGGATGTCCTCTGGCTCCCACATTATTTAACATCTATTTTGACCACATAGTTCGTGAAGCCTTCAATAGCTGTACCGGGGGAATCTCCATCTGGTACAGATATAATGGGAGGCTGATCGATGCCCGGGTGCGGTCAAGGGATGGCTCCCTATTGCTCAACCACGTTATGTATGCCGATGATTTGGTAATAGCTGCTCATTCAGAGGAGGAGTTGGAGACGCTGCTGCTGAGACTGGAGCGTGCCACTAAGAGGTGGGGCCTTACCATCAGCCCCACCAAAACTAAGCACCTGCCTGGGTATTTTGTACCATCGGACACTCCACCCCCACAACTCCCAATCGGTGATGGGGCAGTTGTGGAGAGAGTGGAGAGTTTCCCATACCTGGGCAGTGTGCTTATGACTGGCTCCAGTTTAACAGCAGAGGTCTCACTCCGAGCGGCAATATCTTTTCATCGGTTGCGTAACGCTGTGTGGAAGCTACCTGGTCTGTCGCTCCGCACTAAGCTTCAGGTCTTCTCGGCCACGGTCATTCCCTCCCTTCTCTACGCTTGCGAAACGTGGACCCCCCTAATGGAACATCTTCGCCGGTTAGAAACATTTAGGCTGGCCTGCCTACGATCCATCCTGGGTTTAACCAGACTGGATTGTGTGAGGAGCTCACAAATCCTTGAAAGATCTGGGCAAGGTCCCATCGATGAGCTCCTCCGGCAGGCAAGGCTGCGATGGCTGGGGCATGTAGCCCGCATGCTCAGCCACCGCATGCCCAAACAGCTTTTGTTTGGCCGGATTGAGGGGGCTAAGCGGGCGCGGCACGGGCTAGAGAAGAGATGGAGTGATGTGGTACAGGAGGACGTGGAGCTGAGTGGACTTGCCGATGACCGGTACCAGCGGTGTCAAGATCGGCCTCTGTGGAGGAGGCTCGTGAAGGATGCTACTGGGCAGTTGGAGGCAGTCGCCCTCCAACAACAACGGAGGGCGGAGGAGCGACGCTCACAACAACGAGCGGAGCGCCGGGTGGATAAAGGACAGCGGGTTGGCACAGTAGGGGGCACAGGTGGTGCATCAGCCAGTCATCTCAGTCATCTCAGTCAGTCGACCCGTGGCACCTGGGTCTGCCCCGTGACCTCCTGCCAGCGGGCGTTCGACACTTCACGTGGCCTCAGGGTGCACATAGCCTGGCACAAGCGTCGTGGTGACGTCACCGCCACTTAGTGGCGAATGGCGGTTGTTGTTGTTGTTGTTGTGTCTAGATAGATAGTAAAATAGCGTGTACAGTAGAAACAGTGTGTACAGTAGAACAGTGTGTACAGTAGCGGTGTGTACAGCGGCGGTGTGTACAGTAACCACGCGTACAGTGGCGGTGTGTACAGTAACGAGGTGTACAGTAACCACCGTCCCGTCTGCTTTCTGTCTTTCAGGAGCCCTTCGCTCCCACCAGAGCGACGTCATCAACCTCCTCTACCACCTGAAACACTACCTCCTCTACCGCCTCTACCGCCTCTACCTCCACTACCTCCTCCTCTACCTCCTCTACCTCCACTACCTCCTCCTCTACCTCCTCTACCACCTGAAACACCTCCACCTCCTCCTCTACCTCCTCTACCACCTGAAACACCTCCTCCTCTACCTCCTCTACCTCCTCTACCACCTGAAACACCACCTCCTCTACCTCCTCTACCACCTGAAACACCTCCTCCTCCTCTACCTCCTCTACCTCCACTACCTCCTCTACCACCTGAAACTCCTCCTCTACCTCCTCTACCTCCACTACCTCCTCTACCACCTGAAACACCTCCACCTCCTCCTCTACCTCCACTACCTCCTCCACTACCACCTCCTCTACCTCCTCTACCTCCTCTACCTCCTCTACCACCTGAAACACCACCTCCTCCTCCTCTACCTCCACTACCTCCTCTACCACCTGAAACACCTCCTCTAACCTGAACTCCAGAGACCGAGAGAGAGACACGGGGGGAGAGAGACACGGAGAGACACGGGGAGAGAGACACGGGGAGAGAGAGACACTGCGAGAGAGAGACACGGGGAGACAGAGACACGGGGAGAGAGACACGGGGAGAGAGACACACGGGGAGAGAGAGACACGGGGAGAGAGAGACACGGGGAGAGAGAGCTGGGCTTGAGAAGGAGCGTGAGTGAGAGAGAGCTGGGCTTGAGAAGGAGCGTGTGAAGGAGCGAGAGAGAGCTGGGCTTGAGAAGGAGCAAGAGCGAGAGAGCTGGGCTTGAGAAGGAGCGAGAGTGAGAGAGAGAGAGCTGGGCTTGAGAAGGAGCGTGTGAAGGAGCGAGCGAGAGGGAGAGTGAGAGAGAGCTGGGCTTGAGAAGGAGCGTGAGCGAGAGTGAGGGAGAGCTGGGCTTGAGAAGGAGCGAGTGAGAGAGAGCTGGGCTTGAGAAGGAGCGCGTGAAGGAGCGTGAGTGAGAGAGAGAGCTGGGCTTGAGAAGGAGCGCGTGAAGGAGCGTGAGTGAGAGAGAGAGCTGGGCTTGAGAAGGAGCATGAGTGAGAGAGAGAGCTGGGCTTGAGAAGGAGCGTGAGAGAGAGAGAGTGAGAGAGAGAGCTGGGCTTGAGAGAGAGTGAGAGAGAGAGAGAGAGCTGGGCTTGAGAAGGAGCGAGAGTGAGAGCGAGAGAGCTGGGCTTGAGAAGGAGCGAGAGAGAGAGAGCTGGGCTTGAGAAGGAGCGTGAGCGAGAGAGTGAGAGAGAGCTGGGCTTGAGAGTGAGCGAGCGAGAGAGAGAGAGCTGGGCTTGAGAAGGAGCGTGAGTGAGTGAGCGAGAGAGAGAGAGCTGGGCTTGAGAAGGAGCGTGAGTGAGAGAGAGAGCTGGGCTTGAGAAGGAGCGTGAGCAAGAGAGAGAGAGAGAGCTGGGCTTGAGAAGGAGAGTGAGAGAGAGAGCTGGGCTTGAGAAGGAGCGAGAGTGAGTGAGAGTGAGAGAGAGAGCTGGGCTTGAGAAGGAGCGAGAGTGAGAGAGAGAGCTGGGCTTGAGAAGGAGCGAGAGAGAGAGAGCGAGAGAGAGAGCTGGGCGTGCAAGAGGGCCAGCCCCCGCCCTGCCGCGATGAGGCCTCAGCACGCCAGGGGGCTCCCCCTCCCCCTCCTCCTCCTCCTCCTCGCCACGCTCGTGTCCGTCACCTTCCTGCTCTCCTACCACTTCACGCTGAGGCAGCAGCAGCAGCAGCAGTGGCAGGGGCAGCGGCAGGGGCAGCGAGATCCCAAAGGGCAGCACCCGGCCAACGCGTCGCTCCAAACCCCCGGCCCCTCCGGCTCCCGACCTCCCGGCGGCTGCTGCCGGCGGCCGCGGCCCCCCTCCCCCTCCCCCTCCCCCGGCGTCGGCGTCGGCGTCGGCGTCGGCGTCGGTGTCGGTGGCTGCCCCCCCGTGCAGGCGGAGGCCTTCGAGCCGGTGCCGGGCGCCCGGGCCCTGGTCGTGTCGGCCTACTGGGACGACCGCGAGGCGCCCGGGGGCGCCGTGCGCTTCCTGGCCGTGGTGGAGCGCGAGGCGCTCGGCCCGCTCCGCTGCCTGCTCTGCTGCCCCGGCGTCGGAGGAGGAGGAGGACGAGGAGCAGGAGCAGGAGCAGGAGGAGGAGCAGGAGCAGGAGGAGGAGCAGGAGCAGGAGGAGGAGCAGGAGCAGGAGGAGGAGCAGGAGCAGGAGGAGCAGGAGGAGGAGGAGCAGGAGGAGGAGCAGGAGGAGGAGCAGGAGCAGGAGGAGGAGGAGCAGGAGCAGGAGCAGGAGCAGGAGGCGACGAGGAGGAGGATGAGCAGGAGGAGGAGCAGGAGCAGGAGCAGGAGCAGGAGGAGGTGACGAGGAGGAGGAGGATGAGGATGAGGAGGCCTTCACCCTCGCGGTACCGGCCACGGTGACGATCCACGAGAGCCACTTCGGCTTCCCGTGGGGCCTCGCCTTCGCCCGCTGCGACCTGCCCATCGCCGGCGGCGACGTCGGCGAAGGCGGCGGTGGCCGTGGCCGTGGCCGTGGCCGTGGCTCGGCGTGCGGCCCCGTGAGCTACGCCGCGCTGCAGGCCGAGGGCGGCTCCGGCGAGGTGGCGGCGGCCACCTTCACGCGGGTCGGAAACGCGCCCTGGGCCTCGCCGGGGCCCGGCGCCGCCCCGGTCCCCGGCTACCGCCGCCGGAGCCGCCGCTACCGCCACGACTTTGCCGTGTGCGTGACGACCCTCTGGGGCGGCTACGACAACGTGCTGCAGTTCGCGCAGACCCTGGAGCTGTGGCGCTTGCTGGGCGCCACCCTCGTCACCGTCTACGTCAGCGGGCCCGGCCCGCACCTCGCGAGACTCCTCGCAGCCTACGGCGCCCTCGGGGTCGTGGAGGCCGTGCCGTGGCCCGTCGGGCGCCACCTCACGCCCTCCGCCGGTTGGCGGCACCCCGAGCACGGCGGGCAGCTGCACTACCACGGGCAGGTGGCCGCGATCAACGACTGCGTCCACCGGCGGGCGAGCGACGCCCGCTTCGTCGTGCTCACCGACGCCGACGAGGTGATCGTGCCGAGCGGCGGCTGCGACGACTGGGCCTGCCTGCTGGGCCGCGTTCGGCGCGAGCGCGCCGCTGCCGCCGCTGGAGACGCCGCCGATGGGTCTACAGGCGGCGGCGTCGCCGGTGGCGGACTCGCCGATGGGTCTACAGGCGGCGGCGTCGCCGGTGGCGGACTCGCCGATGGGTCTACAGGCGGCGGCAGACTCGCCGATGGGTCTACAGGCGGCGGCAGACTCGCCGATGGGTCTACAAGCGGCGGCGTCGCCGGCGGACTCGCCGATGGGTCTACAGGCGGCGGAGGACTCGCCGATGGGTCTACAAGCGGCGGCGTCGCCGGTGGCGGACTCGCCGATGGGTCTACAGGCGGCGACGACTTCGACGACTTCGACACGGACACGTCCGTCGCCGTGTACGTCTTCGAGAGCCACGTCTTCCCGTACTCGGCGGCCGACGGCCCCAGCGCCTACGAGGGCTGGGGCTCCTCAAACTCCTCCTCATCCTCATCCTCATCATCATCCTCCTCATCCTCCTCATCCTCATCCTCATCATCCTTCGCCGTGCCCGGCTGGGACATCACCCGGATGGCGTGGCGGGAACCGCCGCTCCCCGCGGGCTCCTTCAACCCCGTCAAGCTGCTGGTGGACCCCCGCGCCGTGGCCAGTGCCTCGGTGCACGCCGCCCTCCGGCAGCGGGGCTCCACCGTGATGGTGGACGGGCGCCTGGCCCGCATGCACCACTACCGGCGGGCCGAGCAGCCGGCCCTGCCACGCTCGGCCCTGCTGCGCGACGCTTCGCTTCGGAGGTTCGCCGGGCGGCTCGTGGGCAACGTCAACGCGGCTCTGAGGCTCGCCGGGCTGATGCCGTGAGGGAGGTGGGGCGAGGGCGGTGGGTGGTGGTGGTTGGGGTGGGGTGGGTGGGTGGTGGTGGGTGGTGGTGGGTGGGTGGTGGTGGTGGTTGGGGTGGGTGGGTGGTGGGTGGTGGTGGGTGGTGGTGAGGGGGGGAAGGGGCCTCTAGGCGCAGGATTGAGGCTCGGAGGGGGCCTCTAGGTCTAGGATTGAGGGCCTCTAGGCCCAGGATTGAGGCTCGGGGGGGGGGCCTCTAGGTCCCAGGATTGAGGGCCTCTAGGCCCAGGATTGAGGCTCGGGGGGGGGGGCCTCTAGGCCCAGGATTGAGGGCCTCTAGGCCCAGGATTGAGGGCCTCTAGGCTCAGGATTGAGGGCCTCTAGGCCCAGGATTGAGGCTCGGGGGGGGGGGGGGCCTCTAGGCCCAGGATTGAGGGCCTCTAGGCCCAGGATTGAGGGCCTCTAGGCCCAGGATTGAGGGCCTCTAGGCTCAGGATTGAGGGCCTCTAGGCCCAGGATTGAGGCTCGGGGGGGGGGGGGGGGGGCCTCTAGGCCCAGGATTGAGGGCCTCTAGGCCTAGGATTGAGGGCCTCTAGGCTCAGGATTGAGGGCCTCTAGGCCCAGGATTGAGGGCCTCTAGGCTCAGGATTGAGGGCCTCTAGGCCCAGGATTGAGGCTCGGGGGGGGGGGGGCCTCTAGGCCCAGGATTGAGGGCCTCTAGGCCCAGGATTGAGGGCCTCTAGGCCCGGGCTTGAAGCTCGGAAGGGGGGGGCCTCTAGGCCCAGGATTGAGGGCCTCTAGGCCCAGGATTGAGGGCCTCTAGGCCCAGGATTGAGGGCCTCTAGGCCCAGGCTTGAGGGCCTCTAGGCCCAGGCTTGAGGGCCTCTAGGCCCAGGATTGAGGGCCTCTAGGTCCAGGATTGAGGGCCTCTAGGTCCAGGCTTGAGGCTTGGGGCTTAGGCCCGGGCCTGAGGATTAGGCCCAGGCTCGGGGGCCTAGGCCCAGGCTTGAGGCTCGGGGGGGGGGCCTCTAGGCCCAGGATTGAGGGCCTCACTGTGTGTGTCACTGTGTGTGTGTCACTGTGTGTGTCACTGTGTGTGTGTCACTGTGTGTCACTGTGTCACTGTGTGTGTGTCACTGTGTGTGTCACTGTGTGTGTGTGTCACTGTGTGTGTCACTGTGTGTGTGTCACTGTGTGTCTCACTGTGTGTGTGTCACTGTGTGTGTCACTGTGTGTGTGTCACTGTGTGTGTGTCACTGTGTGTGTCACTGTGTCTCACTGTGTGTGTGTCACTGTGTGTGTCACTGTGTGTGTGTCACTGTGTGTGTGTCTCACTGTGTGTGTGTGTCACTGTGTCTCACTGTCTGTCTCACTGTGTGTGTGTGTCACTGTGTGTGTCACTGTGTGTGTCACTGTGTGTGTCACTGTGTGTCTGTCTCACTTTGTGTGTGTGTCTGTGTCTCACTGTATCTGTGTGTCTCACTGTGTGTGTCTCACTGTGTGTCTCACTGTGTCTGTGTTGTGTGTCTGTCTCACTGTGTGTCTGTGTCCCACTGTGTGTCTCACTGTGTGTCTGTCTGTCTCACTGTGTGTCTGTGTGTCTGTCTGTGTCTCACCGTGTCTGTCTCACTGTGTGTGTGTCACTGTGTCTGTCTGTCTCTGTGTGTCTCACTGTCTCACTGTGTCTCACTGTGTCTGTCTCACTGTGTCTGTGTATCCCACTGTCTCACTGTGTGTCTCTGTGAGTCTCACTGTGTCTCTGTATGTGTGTGTCTCACTGTGTCTCTGTGTGTCTGTGTGTGTCTCACTGTGTGTCTCACTGTGTGTATCTCACTGTGTGTCTGTGTTGTGTATCTGTGTCTCACTGTGTGTGAGTAGTTGAGTGGATGGGTGAATGGATGGGTGAGTAGGTGAATGAGTGAGTGGGTTGATGGGTGAGTGGGTGAGTAGGTGAATGAGTGGGTGGGTGAGAGGATGGGTGAGTGGGTGGGTGAGTGGTTGGATGGGTGAGTAGGTGAATGAGTGAGTGGGTGAGTGGTTGGATGGGTGAGTAGGTGAATGAGTGGATGGGTGAGTGGGTGGATGGGTGGGTGAGTGGATGGGTGAGTAGGTGAGTGAGTGGATGGGTGAGTGGGTGAGTAGGTGAATGAGTGGATGGGTGAGTGGTTGGATGGGTGAGTAGGTGAATGAGTGGGTGGGTGAGTGGTTGGATGGGTGAGTAGGTGAATGAGTGAGTGGTTGGATGGGTGAGTAGGTGAATGAGTGGATGGGTGAGTAGTTGGATGGGTGTGTCTGTGTGTAACAGCACTTGCCCCTGCAGCCCTGCCAGAGGCTACCTGGGGGAGCTTTGTCTTTGTTGGTGATGGTAGTAGTATTGATGGTGATGTAGATATTATACTTGGGGGTTTCTGAGTGATGGGTGTAACATTTACAAAATCAATAAAACAAATGTAAAACACCACCCGTGTCCTGACTTCTGGGCCAGCCCTCCCCTGTACCATCACCATCACCACTACTACCATCACCACTACCATCACCATCACTACTACCATCACCACTACTACCATCACCATCATTACTACCATCACCATCACTACTACCATCACCACTACTACCATCACCACCACCACCATTTCCACTACTACCATCACCACCACCATCATTACTACCACCATCACCACCACCATCATCACTACCATCACCATCATTACTACCATTATCACCACCACCACTACCACAATCACCACCACTACCACCATCACCACCACCATCACCACCACTACCACCATCACCACCACTACCACCATCACCACTACTACCATCATTACCACCACAATCACCACCACTACCACCATCATCACCACCACCATCACCACCACTACCACCATCACCACTACTACCATCATTACCACCATCACCACTACCATCATCATTACCACCATCACCACTACCATCATCACCACCACCATCACCACCACCACCACCATCACCACCACCACCATCACCACCACTACCACCATCACCACCACCATCATCACCACCACTACCACCATCACCACTACTACCATCATCACTACCGTCACCACCACCACCATCAATAACACCATCACCACCGCAATCCCTATGGTGATGATGGTAGTAGTGGTGATGGTGGTGATGATGGTAGTAGTGGTGATGGTGGTAGTGATGGTGGTGGTAGTGATGGTGGTAGTGGTGGTGATAGTGGTGGTGATGGTGGTGGTGATGGTGGTGGTAGTGATGGTGGTGATGATGGTGGTGATGGTGAAGTAACATCATCACAAGCCACACGTTTGTGACAAATTGATTTTAATAAAACATCACGCATGACGATTATAACATCACCATCATCACCACCATCATCATCACCACCATCATCACCACCACCACCATCATCACCACCATCATCATCACCTTCACCACCACCATCACCACCACCAACATCATCATGAACATTCTGCTGCTGATGATGATACTGATTCTGCTGATGATGCTAATGATGATACTGATGATACTACTGATGGTGATAGTAATGATGATGATACTGCTGATGATGATACTGCTGATGATGATGCTGATACTGCTGATGATGCTGCTGATTATGATGCTGATTCCGCTCATGATAACCATTCTGTTAATAATAAAATCTACAACCATCACCGTCATCATTCTTATTCGGCTTTTAAAAATAACAAATTTCGTAAAGAGCATCGCACAATTTTGGTATAAAAAAGAATAATTAAAAAAGATAAATTTACGAACTAATTGTTGTTTTACGAAGTAACATTCAAGATGGGTAAAACATTTTAGAAGTTATTCAAAGTTATCTATGGAGACGTCTCTCTGTTTGTGTCTCTGTGTCTCTGTGTGTGTCTCTGTGTGAGTCTCTCTCTGTGTGTGTCTCTGTGTGAGCCTCTCTCTGTGTGTCTCTGGGTGAGTCTCTGTGAGTGTCTCTGTGAGTCTCTGTGTGTGTCTCTGTGTGTGTCTCTGTGTGTGTCTCTGTGTGAGTCTCTGTGTGAGTCTCTGTGTGAGTCTCTGTGTGTCTCTGTGTGTGTCTCTGTGTGTGTCTCTGTGTGAGTCTCTGTGTGTGTCTCTGTGTGTGTCTCTGTGTGTGTCTCTGTGTGAGTCTCTGTGTGAGTCTCTGTGTGAGTCTCTGTGTGAGTCTCTGTGTGTCTCTGTGTGTGTCTCTGTGTCTCTGTGTGTGTCTCTGTGTGTGTCTCTGTGTGTGTCTCTGTATCTCTGTGTGAGTCTCTGTGTGTCTCTGTGTGAGTCTCTGTGTGGGTCTCTGTGTCTCTGTGTGTGTCTCTGTGTGTGTCTCTGTGGGTGTGTCTCTGTGTCTGTGTGTCTCTGTGTGAGTCTCTGTGGGTCTCTGTGTGTCTCTGTGTGAGTCTCTGTGTGTGTCTCTGTGTGTGTCTGTCTCTGTGTGAGTCTCTGTGTGTGTCTCTGTGTGAGTCTCTGTGTGTGTCTCTGTGTGTGTCTCTGTGTGAGTCTCTGTGTGTGTCTCTGTGTGTGTCTGTCTCTGTGTGAGTCTCTGTGTGTGTCTCTGTGTGAGTCTCTGTGGGTCTCTGTGGGTGTCTGTGGGTGTCTGTGGGTCTCTGTGTGTGTCTCTGTGTGTCTCTGTGAGTCTCCGTGTCTGTGTGTCTGTGTCTGTGTGTGTCTCTGTGTGTGTCTCTGTGTGTCTCTGTGTGTGTCTCTGCGTGTCTCTGTGTGTGTCTCTGTGTGAGTCTCTGTGTGTGTCTGTGTCTCTGTGTGAGTCTCTGTGTGTGTCTGTGTGTGTCTCTGTGTGTGTCTGTGTCTCTGTGTGTGTCTGTGTGTGTGTCTGTGTGAGTCTCTGTGTGTGTCTCTGTGTGTGTCTCTGTGTGTGTCTCTGTGTGTGTCTGTGTGTGTCTGTGTGTGTCTCTGTGTGAGTCTCTGTGTGAGTCTCTGTGTGAATCTCTGTGTGTGTCTCTGTGTGTGTCTCTCTGTGTGTCTCTGTGTCTGTGTGTCTGTGTGTCTCTGTGTCTGTGTGTCTGTGTGTGTCTCTGTGTGTGTCTCTGTGTGTGTCTCTGTGTGTGTCTCTGTGTGAGTCTCTGTGTGTGTCTCTGTGTGTGTCTCTGTGTGTGTCTCTGTGTGAGTCTCTGTGTGAGTCTCTGTGTGAGTCTCTGTGTGAGTCTCTGTGTGTCTCTGTGTGTGTCTCTGTGTCTCTGTGTGTGTCTCTGTGTGTGTCTCTGTGTGTGTCTCTGTATCTCTGTGTGAGTCTCTGTGTGAGTCTCTGTGTGGGTCTCTGTGTCTCTGTGTGTGTCTCTGTGTGTGTCTCTGTGTGTGTCTCTGTGGGTGTGTCTCTGTGTCTGTGTGTCTCTGTGTGAGTCTCTGTGGGTCTCTGTGTGTCTCTGTGTGAGTCTCTGTGTGTGTCTCTGTGTGTGTCTGTCTCTGTGTGAGTCTCTGTGTGTGTCTCTGTGTGAGTCTCTGTGTGTGTCTCTGTGTGTGTCTCTGTGTGAGTCTCTGTGTGTGTCTCTGTGTGTGTCTGTCTCTGTGTGAGTCTCTGTGTGTGTCTCTGTGTGAGTCTCTGTGGGTCTCTGTGGGTGTCTGTGGGTGTCTGTGGGTCTCTGTGTGTGTCTCTGTGTGTCTCTGTGAGTCTCCGTGTCTGTGTGTCTGTGTCTGTGTGTGTCTCTGTGTGTGTCTCTGTGTGTCTCTGTGTGTGTCTCTGCGTGTCTCTGTGTGTGTCTCTGTGTGAGTCTCTGTGTGTGTCTGTGTCTCTGTGTGAGTCTCTGTGTGTGTCTGTGTGTGTCTCTGTGTGTGTCTGTGTCTCTGTGTGTGTCTGTGTGTGTGTCTGTGTGAGTCTCTGTGTGTGTCTCTGTGTGTGTCTCTGTGTGTGTCTCTGTGTGTGTCTGTGTGTGTCTGTGTGTGTCTCTGTGTGAGTCTCTGTGTGAGTCTCTGTGTGAATCTCTGTGTGTGTCTCTGTGTGTGTCTCTCTGTGTGTCTCTGTGTCTGTGTGTCTGTGTGTCTCTGTGTCTGTGTGTCTGTGTGTGTCTCTGTGTGTGTCTCTGTGTGTGTCTCTGTGTGTGTCTCTGTGTGTGTCTCAGAGACCCATAGACTCACCACCACCACCACCACACAGAGACCCATAGACTCACCACCACACAGAGACCCATAGACTCACTACCACACAGAGACCCATAGACTCACCACACACACAGAGACCCATAGACTCACCACCACACAAAGACCCATAGACTCACCACCACACAGAGACCCATAGACTCACCACCACTACAGAGACCCATAGACTCACCACCACACAGAGACCCATAGACTCACCACCACACAGAGACCCATAGACTCACCACCACACAGAGACCCATAGACTCACCACCACACAGAGACCCATAGACTCACCACCACACAGAGACCCATAGACTCACCACCACACAGAGACCCATAGACTCACCACCACACAGAGACCCATAGACTCACCACCACACAGAGACCCATAGACTCACCACTACACAGAGACCCATAGACTCACCACTACACAGAGACCCACAGACTCACCACACACACAGAGACCCATAGACTCACCACCACACAGAGACCCATAGACTCACCACCACACAGAGACCCATAGACTCACCACCACACAGAGACCCATAGACTCACCACACACACAGAGACCCATAGACTCACCACCACACAGAGACGATAGACTCACCACCACACAGAGACCCATAGACTCACCACCACCACAGAGACCCATAGACTCACCACCACACAGAGACCCATAGACTCACCACCACACAGAGACCCATAGACTCACCACCACACAGAGACCCATAGACTCACCACCACACAGAGACCCATAGACTCACCACCACACAGAGACCCATAGACTCACCACCACACAGAGACCCATAGACTCACCACCACACAGAGACCCATAGACTCACCACCACACAGAGACCCATAGACTCACCACCACAGAGACCCATAGACTCACCACACACACACAGACCCATAGACTCACCACCACACAGAGACCCATAGACTCACCACCACACAGAGACCCATAGACTCACCACACACATAGACCCATAGACTCACCACCACACAGAGACCCATAGACTCACCACCACACAGAGACCCATAGACTCACCACCACCACACAGAGACCCATAGACTCACCACCACACAGAGACCCATAGACTCACCACCACACAGAGACCCATAGACTCACCACCACCACACAGAGACCCATAGACTCACCACCACACAGCGTATCTGGAGGTAAAAACCCTCTGGTCTGACACCACGGAGGGTATCTGGAGGTAAAAAATCCTCTGGTCCGACACCACAGAGGGTATCTGGAGGCAAAAAAACCTCTGGTCTGACACCACAGAGGGTATCTGGAGGTAAAAAACCTCTGGCCTGACACCACAGAGGGTATCTGGAGGTAAAAAAAAAACCTCTGGTGGTATCTGGAGGTAAAAAAACCTCTGGTCTGACACCACAGAGGGTATCTGGAGGTAAAAAACCTCTGGTCTGACACCTCAGAGCTCTGGAAAGCTCTAATTCGATACTCACGGGAGGTGATGGTGGGTGAGTTGGTGGGTTGGTGAGTGAGTTGGTGAGTGAGTGAGTGGGTGAGTGAGTGAGTGGGTGAGTTGGTGAGTGAGTGGGTGAGTGGGTGAGTGAGTGAGTGGGTGAGTGAGTGGGTGAGTGAGTGAGTGAGTGGGTGAGTGGGTGAGTGGGTGAGTGAGTGGGTGAGTCAGTGGGTGAGTGAGCGAGTGAGTGAGTGGGTGAGTGTATGAGTGGGTGAGTGAGTGAGCGATCGAGTGGATGAATGAGTGAGTGAGTGAGTGAATGAATGAGTGAGTGGGTGAGTGAGTGAATGAGCGAGTGAGTGAATGAGTGAGTGGGTGAGTGAGTGGGTGAGTGAGTGGGTGAGTGGGTGAGTGAGTGAGTGGGCGAGTAAGTAAGTGAGTGAGTGTGTGAGTGAGTGGGTGAGTGAGTGAGTGGGTGAGTGGGTGGGTGAGTGAGCGAGTGAGTGAGTGGGTGAATGAGCGAGTGAGTGAGCGGGTGAGTGGGTGAGTGAGCGAGTGAGTGGGTGAGTGAGTGAGTGAGTGAATGAGTGAGTGGGCGAGTAAGTGAGTAAGTGAGTGAGTGAGCGAGCGAGTGGGTGAGCGAGCGAGTGGATGAATGAGCGAGCGGATGAATGAGCGAGTGAGCGACCGATCTACCACAGCCTCTGCCGCTTATACTCCACAACTCCCGCATCAAACTCACCACCACCCACACCACCACCACCACCACCCACACCACCACCACCGTACTCCAAGTGGCCAGGCCCGGCAAGCCCCAGTCCACCGCCCGGCCTGCAAGTATCCACATAGTGGCCTTGCGGACGAGCGGGCGAGCGAGCGGGCGGACGAGCGGGCGGACGAGCGTGTGGACGAGCGGGCGAACGAGCGGGCGGACGAGCGGGCGGGCGGTACGAGTCTGCATAGTGGCCGCCTAACCCCTGTGAATGCTGACCCACATAGAGGCCTTCGGGCGAGGCTTCTGGTGACGGCAATACGTGTGCCGTAGGAGGAGGCGTGGCGGTGTTGGCGGTGGTGCCGGTGTTGGTGGTGCCGGTGAGGCCGGCAAGGCCGGCGAGGCCGGCGGGGAAGGTTTTGCCGAAGGCTTGAGGGTGAGGAGGTGACGGGCAAAAACGTTTACGGCGTGGTGGTGGTGGTGGTGGCGGTGGTGGTGGCTGTGGCTGTGGTTGGGGTGGGGAGGATAGAGGAATCATCATCTGTATCAGTATCATCATCAGTAGTAGTAGTATCATCATCTGTATCATCATCATCAGTAGTAGTATCATCATCAGTAGTAGTATCATCATCATCATCAGTAGTAGTATCATCATCATCATCATCAGTAGTAGTATCATCATCATCAGTAGTAGTATCATCATCATCAGTAGTAGTAGTATCATCATCACCATCTGTATCAGTATCATCATCATCAGTAGGAGTATCATCATCATCATCAGTAGTAGTATCATCAGTACAAGTATCATCATCAGTCGTAGTAGCGTCATCAGTAGTAGTATCATCATCAGTAGTAGTATCATCATCAGTAGTAGTATCATCATCAGTAGTAGTAGTATCATCATCATCAGCAACAGTATCATCATCAGTAGTAGTATCATCATCATCATCAGTAGTAGTATCATCATCAGTAGTAGTAGTAGTACCATCATCAGTAATAGTATCATCATCATCATCAGTAGTAACATCATCATCATCAGTAGTAGTATCATCATCAGTAGTATCATCATCATCATCATCAGTAGTATCATCAGTAGCATCATCATCATCATCAGTAGTATCATCATCATCAGTAGTAGTATCATCATCAAAAGTAGTATCGTCATCATCAGTAGTAGTAGTATCATCATCATCAGTAGTATCATCATCATCAGTAGTATCATCATCAGTAGTAGTATCATCATCATCATCAGTAGTAGTATCATCAGGTGAGTGTGTGTGAGCAATGATGATAGTACAACTGATGATGATACTACTACTGATGATGATACTACTGATGATGATACTACTACTGATGATGATACTACTACTGATGATGATGATACTACTGATGATGATACTACTGATGATGATGATACTACTACTGATGATCATGATGATGATACTACTACTGATGATGATGATACTACTACTGATGATGATACTACTACTGATAATGATACTACTACTACTGATGATGATACTACTACTGATGATGATACTACTGATGATGATACTACTACTGATGATGATGATGATACTACTACTGATGATGATGATGATACTACTACTGATGATGATACTACTACTGATGATGATGATACTACTACTGATGATGATATTACTACTGATGATGATGATACTACTACTGATGATGATACTACTGATGATGATGATACTACTACTGATGATAATGATGATGATACTACTACTGATGATGATGATACTACTACTGATGATGATGATACTACTACTGATGATGATGATACTACTACTGATGATGATACTACTGATGATGATACTACTGATGATGATGATACTACTACTGATGATGATACTTGTACTGATGATACTTGTACTGATGATACTTGTACTGATGATGATACTACTACTGATAATAATGATGATACTACTACTGATGATGATACTACTGATGATGATACTACTACTACTGATGATGATACTACTACTAATGATGATGCTACCGATGATGATACTACTACTGATGATAATACTACTACTGATGATGATACTACTGATGATGATACTACTACTGATGATGATACTACTACTGATGATGATACTACTGATGATGATGATACTACTACTGATGATGATGATACTACTACTGATGATGATAATACTACTGATGATACTACTACTACTGATGATACTACTACTGATGATACTACTACTACTACTGATGATGATACTGATGATGATGAAGATACTACTACTGATGATGATACTACTAATGATACTACTGATGATGATACTACTGATGATGATGATACTACTGATGATGACACTACTACTACTGATGATGATACTACTGATGATGATGACGATACTGATGATGATGATGATGATACTACTGATGATGATACTTCTACCGATGATGATACTACTACTGATGATGATGATACTACTACTACTGATGATGATACTACTACTACTGATGATGATACTACTACTGATGATGATGATACTACTGATGATGATGATACTACTACTGATGATGATGATACTACTGATGATGATGATACTACTGATGATGATACTACTGATGATGATGATACTACTGATGATGATGCTACTACTGATGATGATACTACTGATGATGATGATGATACTACTGATGATGATGATACTACTGATGATGATGATACTGATGATACTACTACTGATGATGATGATACTGATGATGATGATGATACTACTACTGATGATGATGATACTACTACTGATGATACTTCTACTGATGATGATACTATTACTACTAATGATGATGGTACTACTACTGATGATGATACTAGTGATGATGATGAAAATACTACTACTAATGATGATACTACTAATGATGATACTACTGATGATGATACTACTACTGATGATGATACTGATGATGATGATACTGATGATGATGATACTACTGATGATGATGATACTGATGATACTACTACTGATGATGATACTACTGATGATGATACTACTGATGACGATATTACTGATGATGATACTACTACTACTGATGATGATGATGCTACTGATGATGATACTGTTGATGATGATGATACTTCTACTGATGATGATTTTGTACCTGGGGTCTCCACGGGCTGGACACGGCGTGGCGATGATCAAAGGAAACTTCCTCGAGGTAGCAACGGAGAAATCCAGAGCGGCCATCAAGATCCTCAACGTGAAGAGACACAGAGAGAGAGAGTGGGTGGGTGAGTGGGTGGGTGAGTGGGTGGGTGAGTGAGTGGGTGGGTGGGTGGGTGAGTGGGTGGGTGAGAGGGTGGGTGAGAGGGTGAGTGAGTGGGTGGGTGAGAGGGTGGGTGAGAGGGTGAGTGAGTGGGTGGGTGAGTGGGTGGGTGAGAGGGTGAGTGAGTGGGTGGGTGAGTGAGTGAGTGAGTGGGTGAGTGAGTGGGTGAGTGAGTGGGTGAGTGAGTGAGTGGGTGAGTGAGTGAGTGAGTGGGTGAGTGAGTGTGTGGGTGAGTGAGTGGGTGAGTGAGTGGGTGAGTGAGTGGGTGAGTGAGTGGGTGAGTGAGTGGGTGAGTGGGTGAGTGAGTGGGTGAGTGAGTGGGTGAGTGAGTGGGTGAGTGAGTGGGTGAGTGAGTGGGTGAGTGAGTGGGTGAGTGAGTGAGTGGGTGAGTGAGTGAGTGGGTGAGTGAGTGGGTGGGTGAGTGAGTGAGTGGGTGAGTGAGTGAGTGGGTGAGTGAGTGGGTGAGTGAGTGAGTGAGTGGGTGAGTGAGTGGGTGAGTGACTATCATGAAACTTACTTCAAAATTATCATCATGGTGGCTGTCCCAGGAGAATCCAGAATCCTGTTGAGACACGGACACCGTGAACCCCACCCACCCACCCACACGGCCACCGTGAACCCCACCCACCCACCCACACGGACATCGTGAATCACAGTGAAAGTCGTACTGGGTGTGGAGAATTACAAAATCAAGCGTCAACGTGAGTGAGTGGGTGGGTGAGAGGGTGAGTGGGTGAGTGGGTGGGTGGGTGGGTGAGTGGGTGAGTGAGTGGGTGAGTGAGTGGGTGAGTGAGTGAGTGAGTGGGTGAGTGAGTGAGTGAGTGGGTGAGTGAGTGAGTGAGTGGGTGAGTGGGTGGGTGGGTGAGTGAGTGGGTGGGTGAGTGGGTGAGTGGTGAGTGAGTGGGTGGGTGAGTGAGTGGGTGGGTGGGTGAGTGAGTGGGTGGGTGAGTGGGTGAGTGAGCTGGTGAGTGAACGAGTGACTGACTGAGTGACTGAGTGACTGACTGACTGACTGACTGAGTGACTGACTGAGTCACTGACTGACTGACTGAGTGACTGAGTGACTGACTGACTGACTGAGTGACTGACTGAGTGACTGACTGAGTGACTGACTGACTGAGTGACTGACTGAGTGAGTAACTGACTGAGTGACTGACTGACTGAGTGACTGACTGACTGAGTGACTGACTGAGTGACTGACTGAGTGACTGACTGAGTGACTGACTGACTGAGTGACTGACTGAGTGACTGACTGAGTGACTGACTGAGTGACTGAGTGAAGCTCACCACAACAGCAGAGTTGGTGTAGTGTTGTGTCCGGAGCTGCTGCTGCTGCTGCTGCTGGTGTTGGTGTTGCTGGTGTTGTTGCTGGTGCTGGTGTTGTTGCTGGTGGTGGTGGTGTTGTTGGTGTTGGTGGTGGTGTTGGTGTTGCTGGCTATAGAACACTGCCGGGAGTGGACTGTCAGCACTGGGCATGAGCCCAACCAAACTCACACCACCACCACCACCACCGCCACCACCACCACCACCGCCACCACCACCACCACCACCGCCACCACCACCACCACCACCACCGCCACGTCTCAACGGAGGCGTCCGCAGAATACTGGGCAAAGAGTCGGGGAATCCAAATTCACCTGGGGGAGAGATACAGAGTGGTGGTGGTGGTGAGTGTGGTGGTGGTGGTGGTGAGTGTGGTGGTGGTGGTGGTGAGTGTGGTGGTGGTGGTGGTGGTGAGTGTGGTGGTGAGTGTGGTGGTGGTGGTGGTGGTGAGTGTGGTGGTGAGTGTGGTGGTGGTGAGTGTGGTGGTGAGTGTGGTGGTGGTGGTGAGTGTGGTGGTGGTGAGTGTGGTGGTGAGTGTGGTGGTGGTGAGTGTGGTGGTGGTGAGTGTGGTGGTGAGTGTGGTGGTGGTGGTGAGTGTGGTGGTGAGTGTGGTGGTGAATGTGGTGGTGGTGAGTGTGGTGGTGGTGGTGGTGAGTGTGGTGGTGGTGGTGAATGTGGTGGTGGTGAGTGTGGTGGTGGTGGTGAGTCTCACCATGGTGGTGGTGAGTGTGGTGGTGGTGGTGAGTGTGGTGGTGAGTCTCACCATGGTGGTGGTGAGTGTGGTGGTGGTGGTGGTGGTGAGTCTCACCATGGTGGTGGTGGTGGTGGTGAGTGTGGTGGTGGTGAGTCTCACCGTGGTGGTGGTGGTGAGTGGTGAGTGTGGTGGTGGTGAGTCTCACCATGGTGGTGGTGGTGGTGGTGAGTGTGGTGGTGGTGAGTCTCACCGTGGTGGTGGTGGTGGTGAGTGTGGTGGTGGTGAGTCTCACCGTGGTGGTGGTGGTGAGTGGTGAGTGTGGTGGTGGTGAGTCTCACCATGGTGGTGGTGAGTGTGGTGGTGGTGAGTCTCACCATGGTGGTGGTGGTGAGTGTGGTGGTGAGTGTGGTAGTGATGGTGGTGGTGGTGAGTCTCACCATGGTGGTGGTGGTGGTGAGTGTGGTGGTGGTGGTGGTGAGTGTGGTGGTGAGTGTGGTGGTGAGTGTGGTGGTGAGTGTGGTGGTGGTGGTGAGTGTGGTGGTGGTGGTGGTGAGTGTGGTGGTGAGTGTGGTGGTGAGTGTGGTGGTGAGTGTGGTGGTGGTGGTGAGTCTCACCATGGTGGTGGTGGTGAGGACGTCTCTGAGCTCCAGGTGGCTCCCCCAGTAGTGACCCAGAACGCAGCTGGGACACAGAGACAGAGACACAGAGACAGAGACACACACAGTTAGACACACAGAGACACACACAGAGACACACACAGAGACACACACAGAGACACACACAGAGACACACACAGAGACACACAGAGACTCACACAGAGACACACACAGAGACACACACAGAGACACACACAGAGACACACACAGAGACACACAGAGACACACACACACAGTCACACACACACAGACACACAGTTAGACACACACAGAGACACACACACAGTTAGACACACACACAGTTAGACACACACAGAGACACACACAGAGACACACACAGAGACACACACAGAGACACACACAGACAGACACACACAGAGACTCACACAGAGACACACACAGACAGAGACACATAGAGACACACACAGAGACACACACAGAGACACACACACACAGACACACACACACAGACACACACACACACACAGACACACACACAGACACACAGAGACACACACACACACACAGACAGAGACACACACAGAGACACAGAGACACACACAGACACACACAGAGACACAGACACACAGAGACACACACAGACAGACACACACAGAGACACGTAACAAAAAAAATACAAAGTTTTTTAAAAGTTAACAAAAAACTAAAATCGAAAAATCGAAAAAAACCTAAAAATGTATAAACATTTTTTTTAAAAATTTTACTTTTCATTTACACTTTAAAAATATATATTTCAAATAAAATAAGGTAATTAAAGATACATGTTTTGACTAGTTTGTTTATTAAAAAAAAACATCAAATTTTATTTTTTTACCAAAATTTAAGTAAAAAATTAACATTCATTTTTTTTTAAAACCCTCAACCACGTAAAAAACAAAGATACATTTTAAAAACAAAAATTTTTAAAAAAAGTTACCACATTTTTTTAAACTACCAACTACATCGAAAAAACGTTTAACAAAACAAACCTACAATTTATAAAAATAACAAAAATATAATAATTTCACTTTTTAAAAATATATATATATTTCAAATAAAATAATGTAATTAAAGATACATGTTTTGACTAGTTTGTTAATTAAATAAAAACCACATCAAATTTTAAAAAAAATTTTACCAAAAAATGTAACTAAAAAAATTAACATTAATTTTTTTTTAAAAACCCTCAACCACGTAAAAAAAGAGACACATTTTAAAAACTGAAATTTCAAAAAAAAATTTACCACATTTTTTTCAACTATCAACTACATTTAAATTAAATTACAAATAAAATTAAAAATAAAAGCATCAAAAACACACAAATGCGTTTACTTAATTCATCAATTAAATATTCTTGGTTCTTTCGGTGAAGTCGCGAAGGTGGAAAATAAAAATTAATTTTACTTTTAAATTAAATTGTTATACTCGCAATGCTTAGTAAAAAATTTTGTTCAAGCGAAAATGTTAAAACTACTTTTTTTTTACGATTTTTTTAAAAATTTGTTTTTAAGTAATAATTATGAAGTCGCAAAGATGGAAAATAAAATTAAAATATATTTTACATTTAAATTAAATTACAAATAAAATTAAAAATAAAAGCATCAAAAACACACAAATGCGTTTACTTAATTCATCAATTAAATATTCTTGGTTCTTTCGGTGAAGTCGCGAAGGTGGAAAATAAAAATTAATTTTACTTTTAAATTAAAATGTTATACTCACAATGTTCAGTAAAATGTTTTTTTTGTTCAAGCAAAAATGTTAAAACTACTTTTTTTTTACGATTTTTTTTAAAATTTATTTTTAAGCAATAATATTTATGAAGTCGCGAAGATGGAAAATAAAAAATAAAATAAATTTTACATTTAAATTAAGTTACAAATAAAATTAAAAGCATCAAAACAAAATGCGTTTTATTAACTCAGCAATTAAATATTCTTGGTTCTTTCGGTGAAGTCACGAAGGTGGGAAATTAAAATAAATTTTTACATTTCAATTAAATTACAAATAAAATTAAAAATAAAAGCATTAAAAACACCAAATGCGTTTTGTTAATTCATCAATTAAATATTCTTGGTTCTTTCGGTGAAGTCGCGAAGGTGGAAAATAAAAATTTATTTTACTTTTAAATTAAAATGTTATACTCGCAATGCTTAGTAAATGTTTTTTGTTCAAGCAAAAATGTTAAAACTACATTTTTTTAACGATTTTTTTAAAAATTTATTTTTAAGTAACAATATTTATGAAGTCGCGAAGATGGAAAATAAAATAAATAAATCTTACATTTAAATTAAGTTACAAATAAAATTAAAAGCATCAAAACGCACAAATGCGTTTTATTAATTCATCAATTAAATATTCTTGGTTCTTTCGGTGAAGTCGCGAAGATGGAAAATAAAAATAAATTTTACTTTTAAATTTAAATGTTATACTCGCAATGTTGAGTAAAATGTTTTTTTTGTTCAAGCAAAAATGTTAAAACTACATTTTTTTAACGATTTTTTTTACATTTATTTGTAAGTAACAATATTTATGAAGTCGCAAAGATGGAAAATAAAATTAAAATAAATTTTACATTTAAATTAAGTTACAAATAAAATTAAAAATAAAAGCATCAAAAACACACAAATGCGTTTTATTAATTCATCAATTAAATATTCTTGGTTCTTTCGGTGAAGTCGCGAAGGTGGAAAATAAAAATTAATTTTACTTTTAAATTAAAATGTTATACTCGCAATGCTTAGTAAATGTTTTTTGTTCAAGCAAAAATGTTAAAACTACATTTTTTTAACGATTTTTAAAAAAAAATATTTTTAAGCAACAATATTTATGAAGTCGCGAAGATGGAAAATAAAATAAATAAATCTTACATTTAAATTAAGTTACAAATAAAATTAAAAGCATCAAAACGCACAAATGCGTTTTATTAATTCATCAATTAAATATTCTTGGTTCATTCGGTGAAGTCGCGAAGGTGGAAAATAAAAATTAATTTTACTTTTAAATTAAAATGTTATACTCGCAATGCTTAGTAAAAAATTTTGTTCAAGCGAAAATGTTAAAACTACTTTTTTTTTACGATTTTTTTTTAAATTTGTTTTTAAGTAATAATTATGAAGTCGCAAAGATGGAAAATAAAATTAAAATATATTTTACATTTAAATTAAATTACAAATAAAATTAAAAATAAAAGCATCAAAAACACACAAATGCGTTTACTTAATTCATCAATTAAATATTCTTGGTTCTTTTGGTGAAGTCGCGAAGGTGGAAAATAAAAATTAATTTTACTTTTAAATTAAAATGTTATACTCACAATGTTGAGTAAAAAATGTTTTTGTTCAAGCGAAAATGTTAAAACTACATTTTTTTTACGATTTTTTTATTTGTTTTTAAGTAACAATATTTATGAAGTCACGAAGATGGAAAATATATTTTACATTTAAATTAAATTACAAATAAAATAAAAAATAAAAGCATCAAAAAACCAAAATGCGTTTTATTAATTCATCAATTAAATATTCTTGGTTCTTTCGGTGAAGTCGCGAAGATGGAAAATAAAAATTAATTTTACTTTTAAATTTAAATGTTATACTCGCAATGTTGAGTAAAACATTTTTTTTGTTCAAGCAAAAATGTTAAAACTACATTTTTTTAACGATTTTTTTAAAATTTATTTTTAAGTAACAATATTTATTAAGTCGCGAAGATGGAAAATAAAAAATAAATAAAATTTACATTTAAATTAAGTTACAAATAAAATTAAAACTAAAAGCATTAAAAAACCAAAATGCATTATGTTAATTCATCAATTAAATATTCTTGGTTCTTTCGGTGAAGTCGCGAAGGTGGAAAATAAAAATTAATTTTACTTTTAAATTAAAATGTTATACTCGCAATGCTTAGTAAATGTTTTTTGTTCAAGCAAAAATGTTAAAACTACATTTTTTTAACGATTTTTAAAAAAATTATTTTTAAGTAACAATATTTATGAAGTCGCAAAGATGGAAAATATATTTTACATTTAAATTAAATTACAAATAAAATTAAAAATAAAAGCATTTAAACACATAAATGTTAAAACTACATTTTTTTAACGATTTTTAAAAAAATTATTTTTAAGTAACAATATTTATGAAGTCGCAAAGATGGAAAATATATTTTACATTTAAATTAAATTACAAATAAAATTAAAAATAAAAGCATTTAAACACATAAATGAGTTTTATTAATTCATCAATTAAATATTCTAGGTTCTTTCGGTGAAGTCGCGAAGGTGGAAAATAAAAATTAATTTTACTTTTAAATTAAAATGTTATACTCACAATGTTGAGTAAAAAATGTTTTTGTTCAAGCGAAAATGTTAAAACTACATTTTTTTTACGATTTTTTTTTATTTGTTTTTAAGTAACAATATTTATGAAGTCACGAAGATGGAAAATATATTTTACATTTAAATTAAATTACAAATAAAATTAAAAATAAAAGCATCAAAAAACCAAAATGCGTTTTATTAATTCATCAATTAAATATTCTTGGTTCTTTCGGTGAAGTCGCGAAGATGGAAAATAAAAATTAATTTTACTTTTAAATTTAAATGTTATACTCGCAATGTTGAGTAAAACATTTTTTTTGTTCAAGCAAAAATGTTAAAACTACATTTTTTTAACGATTTTTTTAAAATTTATTTTTAAGTAACAATATTTATTAAGTCGCGAAGATGGAAAATAAAAAATAAATAAAATTTACATTTAAATTAAGTTACAAATAAAATTAAAACTAAAAGCATTAAAAAACCAAAATGCATTATGTTAATTCATCAATTAAATATTCTTGGTTCTTTCGGTGAAGTCGCGAAGGTGGAAAATAAAAATTAAGTTTACTTTTAAATTAAAATGTTATACTCGCAATGCTTAGTAAATGTTTTTTGTTCAAGCAAAAATGTTAAAACTACATTTTTTTAACGATTTTTAAAAAAATTATTTTTAAGTAACAATATTTATGAAGTCGCAAAGATGGAAAATATATTTTACATTTAAATTAAATTACAAATAAAATTAAAAATAAAAGCATTTAAACACATAAATGAGTTTTATTAATTCATCAATTAAATATTCTTGGTTCTTTCGGTGAAGTCGCGAAGGTGGAAAATAAAAATTTATTTTACTTTTAAATTAAAATGTTATACTCGCAATGCTTAGTAAATGTTTTTTTGTTCAAGCAAAAATGTTAAAACTACATTTTTTTAACGATTTTTTTAAAAATTTATTTTTAAGCAACAATATTTATGAAGTCGCGTAGATGGAAAATAAAAATTAAAATAAATTTTATATTTAAATAAAGTTACAAATAAAATTTAAAATGAAAGCATTAAAACACATAAATGCGTTTTATTAATTTTAGCAATTAAATATTCTTGGTTCTTTTGGTGAAGTCGCGTAGGTAAAAAAAAAATATGAAAAAATGTAATACAAATAATAAATTAAAATAATACATTTAAATCGTAAAAAAAATATATTAAGAAAAACCAAAAATAATATTTATGTTTTATTATTTAACATTTTCAGTTTTATAATTGTATTTTTTTTTATTTAACACTTCCTTTTCATTTAACTTTTAGTTTTTTTTTTAGTTTTCTATCCTCGTGAAAGTTTCAAGTCTACAGTTTAGCAATTTAAACAACAAAACAACATTTTTTAAAATCAAAAACCTCAGGCATCGCCCTGGACGAGGGCCGGAGCAGCGAGGACCCCGGAGCGCCCAGCTGGGCAGGCAGCGCCTCGGACGCCCCAACGGCGTCGCCCGGCAACCCGAGGACCCCAAGGAAGGGGCGGGGAGGGGCACCTGGAAAGTGGGGGAGGGGGCACGGCAACAGCCAATCAGGAGACTCCAAAAAGAATTATTAATAGAGGGTGGGGGAGGGCCATTGTGATTGGTCCCGCCCACCTTAAGGTCACCCCCGCCCACCGAAGGTCACCCGCCCACAGTACCTGGAGGTTCTCCCAGAATGCTTTGCGCCATGCAGAGCGGCGGTGACGCTGTCAAGCGCGGGGTCACGACCCCACACGGAGCTTCACCCAGAATGCCCGGCTTCTGTGGGCAGAGTGGGTGGGGTGAGTGAGTGAGTGGGTGGGTGAGTGAGTGGGTGGGTGAGTGAGTGAGTGGGTGGGTGAGTGGGTGGGTGGGTGAGTGGGTGGGTGGGTGGGTGAGTGGGTGGGTGGGTGGGTGAGTGGGTGGGTGGGTGGGTGAGTGAGTGAGTGAGTGGGTGGGTGGGTGAGTGGGTGGGTGAGTGAGTGGGTGGGTGAGTGAGTGGGTGGGTGAGTGGGTGGGTGAGTGAGTGGGTGGGTGGGTGGGTGAGTGAGTGGGTGGGTGGGTGGGTGAGTGGGTGGGTGAGTGAGTGGGTGGGTGGGTGGGTGAGTGGGTGGGTGAGTGAGTGGGTGGGTGAGTGAGTGGGTGGGTGAGTGGGTGGGTGGGTGAGTGGGTGGGTGGGTGGGTGGGTGAGTGGGTGGGTGGGTGGGTGAGTGAGTGAGTGAGTGGGTGGGTGGGTGAGTGGGTGGGTGAGTGAGTGGGTGGGTGAGTGAGTGGGTGGGTGAGTGGGTGGGTGAGTGAGTGGGTGGGTGGGTGGGTGAGTGAGTGGGTGGGTGGGTGGGTGAGTGAGTGGGTGGGTAGGTGAGTGGGTGAGTGGGTGAGTGACTGGGTGAGTGAGTGGGTGGGTGGGTGAGTGGGTGGGTGGGTGAGTGAGTGGGTGGGTGAGTGGGTGGGTGAGTGGGTGGGTGAGTGAGTGGGTGGGTGAGTGGGTGAGTGGGTGAGTGAGTGGGTGAGTGAGTGGGTGGGTGAGTGGGTGGGTGAGTGAGTGGGTGGGTGAGTGGGTGAGTGGGTGGGTGGGTGAGTGGGTGGGTGAGTAAGTGGGTGGGGTGAGTGAGTGAGTGGGTGGGTGAGTGAGTGGGTGGGTGGGTGAGTGGGTGGGTGGGTGAGTGAGTAGGTGGGTGAGTGAGTGGGTGAGTGGGTGAGTGAGTGAGTGGGTGAGTGAGTGAGTGGGTGAGTGAGTGGGTGAGTGAGTGAGTGAGAGGGTGAGTGAGTGAGTGGGTGAGTGAGTGAGTGAGAGGGTGAGTGAGTGAGTGGGTGGGTGGGTGAGTGAGTGGGTGGGTGAGTGGGTGAGTGGGTGAGTGAGTGAGTGAGAGGGTGAGTGAGTGAGTGAGTGGGTGGGTGAGTGAGTGGGTGGGTAGGTGAGTGGGTGAGTGGGTGAGTGAGTGGGTGAGTGAGTGGGTGGGTGAGTGAGTGGGTGGGTGAGTGGGTGGGTGGGTGAGTGAGTGGGTGGGTGAGTGGGTGGGTGAGTGAGTGGGTGAGTGAGTGAGTGGGTGGGTGAGTGAGTGAGTGGGTGGGTGGGTGAGTGGGTGGGTGAGTAAGTGGGTGGGGTGAGTGAGTGAGTGGGTGGGTGAGTGAGTGGGTGGGTGGGTGAGTGGGTGGGTGGGTGAGTGAGTAGGTGGGTGAGTGAGTGGGTGAGTGGGTGAGTGAGTGAGTGAGTGGGTGAGTGAGTGAGTGGGTGAGTGAGTGAGTGGGTGGTGGGTGAGTGAGTGGGTGGGGAGTGGGTGAGTGGGTGAGTGGGTGAGTGAGTGAGTGAGAGGGTGAGTGAGTGGGTGAGTGGGTGGGTGAGTGAGTTGGTGGGTGAGTGAGTGGATGAGTGGGTGAGTGAGTGGGTGACTCTCACGTTATTTGGGGGTTCGTTCCAGGGAGACGAGAGGGGTACACCACCACCACCAACCATCGCCGCCTGGAGACAGAGACCACCCAGTCAGTCACTCAGTCAGTCAGTCAGTGAGTTAGTCAGTCACCCAGTCAGTCACTCAGTGAGTTAGTCAGTCACCCAGTCAGTCACTCAGTGAGTTAGTCAGTCACCCAGTCAGTCACTCAGTCACTCACCCAGTCAGTCAGTCAGTCACTCACCCAGTCACTCACTCAGTCACTCACCCAGTCACTCACTCACCCACTCACTCAGTCACTTACCCAGTCACTCACTAAGTCACTCACTCACTCACCCACCCACTCACTCACTCACCCACCCACTCACTCACTCACTCACCCATCCACTCACTCACCCACCCACTCACTCACCCACCCACTCACTCACCCACCCACCCACCCACTCACCCACCCACTCACTCACCCACCCACCCACTCACTCACCCACCCACTCACCCACCCACCCACTCCCCCACCCACCCACTCACCCACCCACCCACCCACTCACTCACCCACCCACTCACTCACCCACTCACTCACTCACCCACTCACCAACCCACTCACCCACCCACTCACCCACCCACTCACTCACCCACTCACTCACCCACCCACTCACTCACTCACCCACCCACTCACTCACCCACCCACTCACTCACCCACTCACTCACCCACCCACCCACTCACTCACTCACCCACTCACCCACTCACTCACTCACCCACTCACTCACCCACCCACTCACCCACCCACTCACTCCGCACCATCACCTGTTGTAGCTGCTGCTGGAGGTGAGCGTGGAGGTGAGGAGTGTTGAGGTGAGGAGTGTTGAGGTGAGGGTGGAGGTGAGGGAGGGCCAGTTGCAGGAGGAGTGCAGCTACAGCCGGTCCACTCACCAGGTTACCTGCCGGGGCGAGACCAGCTCACCAACTCGCTCACCAACTCGCTCACCAACTCACCAACTCGCTCACCAACTCGCTCACCAACTCACCAACTCGCTCACCAACTCGCTCACCAACTCGCTCACCAACTCGCTCACCAACTCACCAACTCGCTCACCCATTCACTCACCAACTCACTCACCAACTCGCTCACCAACTCGCTCACCAACTCGCTCACCAACTCACCAACTCGCTCACCCATTCACTCACCAACTCGCTCACCCACTCACTCACCCACTCACTCACTCACCAACTCGCTCACCAACTCGCTCACCAACTCGCTCACCAACTCGCTCACCAACTCGCTCACCAACTCGCTCACCAACTCGCTCACCAACTTGCTCACCAACTCACCAACTCGCTCACCAACTCACCCATTCACTCACCAACTCACTCACCAACTTGCTCACCAACTCGCTCACCAACTTGCTCACCAACTCGCTCACCAACTCGCTCACCAACTCGCTCACCAACTCACCAACTCGCTCACCCATTCACTCACCAACTCACTCACCAACTTGCTCACCAACTCGCTCACCAACTTGCTCACCAACTCGCTCACCAACTCGCTCACCAACTCGCTCACCAACTCACCAACTCGCTCACCCATTCACTCACCAACTCACTCACCAACTCGCTCACCAACTCGCTCACCAACTTGCTCACCAACTCACCAACTCGCTCACCAACTCACCAACTCGCTCACCCATTCACTCACCAACTCACTCACCAACTCGCTCACCAACTCCCTCACTCGCTCACTCACTCGCTCACCCACCCACTCACCAACTCGCTCACCAACTCGCTCACCAACTCACCAACTCGCTCACCCATTCACTCACCAACTCACTTCACCAACTCACTCACCAACTCACTCACCAACTCACTCACCAACTCGCTCACCAACTCACTCACCAACTCACCCGCTCACCCACTCACTCACCAACTCACCCGCTCACCCACTCACCAACTCACTCACCCAATCACCAACTCACTCACCCACCAACTCGCTCACCAACTCGCTCACCAACTCGCTCACCAACTCACTCACTCACCCACCCTCTCACTCACCCACCCACTCACTCACCCACCCACTCACTCACCCACTCACTCACCCCCTCACCCACCCACTCACCCACTCACCAACCCACCCACTCACCCACTCACCAACCCACCCACCCACCAACTCACGCACCCACTCACCCACTCACCAACCCACCCACCCACCAACTCACCCACTCACCCACCCACTCACCCACCCACCCACTCACTCACCCACCCACTCACTCACCCACCCACCCACCCACTCACTCACCCACCCACCCACTCACTCACCCACCCACCCACCCACTCACTCACTCACCAACCCACCCACCCACCAACTCACCCACCCACTCACCCACTCACCAACCCACCCACCCACCAACTCACCCACTCACCCACCCACTCACCCACCCACCCACTCACTCACCCACCCACTCACTCACCCACCCACCCACCCACTCACTCACCCACCCACCCACTCACTCACCCACCCACCCACTCACTCACCCACTCACCCACTCACTCACCCACCCACCAACCCACTCACCCACCCACCCACTCACCCACCCACTCACCCACCCACTCACCCACCCCACCCACTTACCCACTCACTCACTCACCCACTCACTCACTCACTCACCCACTCACTCACCCATTCACTCACTCACCCACTCACCCACCCTCTCACTCACCAGCAGGAGGCTGCATGAGGAGCTGCAAGGCTGGGCTCCATGGCTCAGGCAAGAGAGGCTTCGGTATGGCCTAGTGGGGGAGAGAGACACGGGGAGGGAGAGTGGTGGGTGAGTGGGTGAGTGGGTGGGTGGGTGGGTGAGTGGGTGGGTAGGTGGGTGAGTGGGTGGGTGAGTGGGTGAGTGAGTGGGTGGGTGAGTGGGTGATTGGGTGATTGAGTGAGTGGGTGAGTGAGTGGGTGAGTGAGTGAGTGGGTGAGTGAGTGAGTGAGTGGTGAGTGGGTGGGTGAGTGAGTGAGTGGTGAGTGAGTGGTGAGTGAGTGGTGAGTGAGTGAGTGGTGAGTGAGTGGTGAGTGAGTGGTGAGTGAGTGAGTGGTGAGTGAGTGGTGAGTGAGTGAGTGGTGAGTGAGTGGTGAGTGAGTGGTGAGTGAGTGGTGAGTGAGTGGGTGAGTGAGTGAGTGGTGAGTGGGTGGGTGAGTGAGTGAGTGGGTGAGTGGGTGAGTGAGTGGTGAGTGAGTGAGTGGTGAGTGTGGTGAGTGAGTGGTGAGTGAGTGGTGAGTGAGTGGTGAGTGGGTGAGTGGTGAGTGAGTGGTGAGTGAGTGGTGAGTGAGTGTGGTGAGTGAGTGGTGAGTGAGTGGTGAGTGAGTGGTGAGTGAGTGGTGAGTGAGTGAGTGAGTGGTGAGTGAGTGGTGAGTGAGTGGTGAGTGGTGAGTGAGTGAGTGAGTGGTGAGTGAGTGGTGAGTGAGTGGGTGAGTGAGTGGGTGAGTGAGTGGGTGAGTGAGTGGGTGAGTGAGTGAGTGGGTGAGTGGTGAGTGAGTGGTGAGTGAGTGGTGAGTGAGTGGTGAGTGAGTGAGTGGGTGAGTGAGTGGTGAGTGAGTGGTGAGTGAGTGGTGAGTGAGTGAGTGGTGAGTGAGTGGTGAGTGAGTGGTGAGTGAGTGGTGAGTGTGGTGAGTGAGTGAGTGGTGAGTGAGTGGTGAGTGAGTGGTGAGTGAGTGGTGAGTGGTGAGTGAGTGAGTGGTGAGTGAGTGGTGAGTGAGTGGTGAGTGAGTGGTGAGTGAGTGAGTGAGTGGTGAGTGAGTGAGTGAGTGAGGAGTGAGTGAGTGGGTGAGTGAGTGGGTGAGTGGGTGAGTGAGTGGTTGAGTGAGTGGGTGAGTGAGTGGTGAGTGAGTGGTGAGTGAGTGGTGAGTGAGTGGTGAGTGAGTGAGTGGTGAGTGAGTGGTGAGTGAGTGGTGAGTGTGTGGTGAGTGAGTGGTGAGTGAGTGGTGAGTGAGTGGTGAGTGAGTGAGTGGTGAGTGAGTGAGTGGTGAGTGAGTGGTGAGTGAGTGGTGAGTGAGTGGTGAGTGAGTGAGTGAGTGGTGAGTGAGTGAGTGAGTGGTGAGTGAGTGGTGAGGGAGTGAGTGGGTGAGTGAGTGGGTGAGTGAGTGGGTGAGTGAGTGGTGAGTGAGTGGTGAGTGAGTGGTGAGTGAGTGGTGAGTGAGTGAGTGAGTGGGTGAGTGAGTGGTGAGTGAGTGGTGAGTGAGTGAGTGGTGAGTGAGTGGTGAGTGAGTGGTGAGTGAGTGAGTGGTGAGTGAGTGGTGAGTGGTGAGTGAGTGGTGAGTGAGTGGGTGAGTGAGTGAGTGGTGAGTGAGTGGTGAGTGAGTGGTGAGTGAGTGGTGAGTGAGTGAGTGGTGAGTGAGTGGTGAGTGAGTGGTGAGTGAGTGGAGTGAGTGGGTGAGTGAGTGAGTGGTGAGTGAGTGAGTGGTGAGTGAGTGAGTGGTGAGTGAGTGGTGAGTGAGTGGTGAGTGAGTGAGTGGTGAGTGAGTGGTGAGTGAGTGGTGAGTGAGTGAGTGGTGAGTGAGTGGTGAGTGAGTGGTGAGTGAGTGGTGAGTGAGTGGTGAGTGGGTGGTGAGTGAGTGGTGAGTGAGTGGTGAGTGAGTGGTGAGTGAGTGGTGAGTGAGTGGTGAGTGGTGAGTGAGTGGTGAGTGAGTGGTGAGTGAGTGGTGAGTGGGTGGTGAGTGAGTGGTGAGTGGTGAGTGAGTGAGTGGTGAGTGAGTGGTGAGTGAGTGGTGAGTGATGGTGAGTGAGTGGTGAGTGAGTGCTGAGTGAGTGGTGAGTGAGTGGTGAGTGAGTGGTGAGTGAGTGGTGAGTGAGTGCTGAGTGAGTGGTGAGTGAGTGGTGAGTGGGTGGTGAGTGAGTGAGTGGTGAGTGAGTGGTGAGTGAGTGGTGAGTGGGTGGTGAGTGAGTGGTGAGTGAGTGGTGAGTGAGTGGTGAGTGAGTGGGTGAGTGAGTGGTGAGTGAGTGGTGAGTGAGTGGTGAGTGAGTGAGTGGTGAGTGAGTGAGTGGTGAGTGAGTGGTGAGTGAGTGGTGAGTGAGTGAGTGGTGAGTGAGTGGTGAGTGAGTGGTGAGTGAGTGGTGAGTGAGTGGTGAGTGAGTGAGTGGTGAGTGAGTGAGTGGTGAGTGTGGTGAGTGAGTGGTGAGTGAGTGGTGAGTGAGTGGTGAGTGAGTGGTGAGTGAGTGAGTGGTGAGTGAGTGGTGAGTGAGTGGTGAGTGAGTGGGTGGGTGAGTGAGTGGGTGAGTGAGTGAGTAGGTGAGTGGGTGGGTGAGTGAGTGGGTGAGTGAGTGAGTGGTGAGTGAGTGGTGAGTGAGTGAGTGGGTGAGTGAGTGAGTGAGTGGTGAGTGTGTGGGTGGGTGAGTGGGTGGGTGAGTGGGCGAGTGAGTGAGCGGGTGAGTGGGTGGGTGAGTGAGTGGGTGAGTGGGCGAGTGAGTGAGTAGGTGAGTGGGTGGTGAGTGAGTGGTGAGTGAGTGGTGAGTGAGTGGTGAGTGAGTGGTGAGTGAGTGGTGAGTGAGTGAGTGGTGAGTGAGTGGTGAGTGAGTGGTGAGTGAGTGAGTGGTGAGTGAGTGGGTGGGTGAGTGAGTGAGTGAGTGGTGAGTGAGTGACTGAGTGAGTGAGTGGGTGAGTGAGTGGGTGAGTGAGTGAGTGGTGAGTGAGTGGTGAGTGAGTGGTGAGTGAGTGGTGAGTGAGTGGTGAGTGAGTGGTGAGTGATTGGTGAGTGAGTGGTGAGTGAGTGGTGAGTGAGTGGTGAGTGAGTGGTGAGTGAGTGGTGAGTGAGTGAGTGGTGAGTGAGTGGTGAGTGAGTGGTGAGTGAGTGGTGAGTGAGTGGTGAGTGAGTGAGTGGTGAGTGAGTGGTGAGTGAGTGGTGAGTGAGTGGTGAGTGAGTGAGTGGTGAGTGAGTGGTGAGTGAGTGGTGAGTGAGTGAGTGGTGAGTGAGTGGGTGGGTGAGTGAGTGAGTGAGTGGTGAGTGAGTGACTGAGTGAGTGAGTGAGTGGGTGAGTGAGTGGGTGAGTGAGTGAGTGGTGAGTGAGTGGTGAGTGAGTGGTGAGTGAGTGGTGAGTGAGTGGTGAGTGAGTGGTGAGTGAGTGGTGAGTGAGTGGTGAGTGAGTGGTGAGTGAGTGAGTGGTGAGTGAGTGGTGAGTGAGTGGTGAGTGAGTGAGTGTGAGTGAGTGGTGAGTGAGTGGTGAGTGAGTGGTGAGTGAGTGGTGAGTGAGTGAGTGGTGAGTGAGTGAGTGAGTAGGTGAGTGAGTGGTGAGTGAGTGGTGAGTGAGTGAGTGGTGAGTGAGTGGTGAGTGAGTGGTGAGTGAGTGGTGAGTGAGTGAGTGGTGAGTGAGTGAGTGAGTAGGTGAGTGAGTGGTGAGTGAGTGGTGAGTGAGTGAGTGGTGAGTGAGTGGTGAGTGAGTGGTGAGTGGTGAGTGAGTGGTGAGTGAGTGGTGAGTGAGTGAGTGGTGAGTGAGTGGTGAGTGAGTGAGTGGTGAGTGAGTGAGTGGTGAGTGAGTGGTGAGTGAGTGAGTGGTGAGTGAGTGGTGAGTGAGTGAGTGGGTGAGTGAGTGGGTGAGTGAGTGAGTGGTGAGTGAGTGGTGAGTGAGTGGTGAGGTGAGTGGTGAGTGAGTGGTGAGTGAGTGAGTGGTGAGTGAGTGGTGAGTGGTGAGTGAGTGAGTGTGAGTGAGTGGTGAGTGGGTGGTGAGTGAGTGGTGAGTGAGTGTGGTGAGTGAGTGAGTGGTGAGTGAGTGGTGAGTGAGTGAGTGGTGAGTGAGTGGTGAGTGAGTGAGTGGTGAGTGAGTGGGTGAGTGAGTGAGTGGTGAGTGAGTGAGTGGGTGAGTGGGTGGGTGAGTGAGTGAGTGAGTGAGTGAGTGAGTGGTGAGTGAGTGGTGAGTGAGTGGTGAGTGAGTGGTGAGTGAGTGAGTGGTGAGTGAGTGGTGAGTGAGTGGTGAGTGAGTGAGTGAGTGGTGAGTGAGTGAGTGGTGAGTGAGTGGTGAGTGAGTGGTGAGTGAGTGGTGAGTGAGTGGTGAGTGAGTGAGTGGTGAGTGGGTGAGTGAGTGAGTGGTGAGTGAGTGGTGAGTGAGTGAGTGAGTGGGTGAGTGAGTGAGTGGTGAGTGAGTGGTGAGTGAGTGGTGAGTGAGTGGTGAGTGAGTGGGTGAGTGAGTGGTGAGTGAGTGAGTGAGTGTTGAGTGAGTGAGTGGTGAGTGAGTGGTGAGTGAGTGGTGAGTGAGTGAGTGGTGAGTGAGTGGTGAGTGAGTGGTGAGTGGGTGGTGAGTGAGTGAGTGGTGAGTGAGTGGTGAGTGAGTGGTGAGTGAGTGAGTGGTGAGTGAGTGGTGAGTGAGTGGTGAGTGAGTGGGTGAGTGAGTGAGTGGTGAGTGAGTGGTGAGAGAGTGGTGAGTGAGTGGTGAGTGAGTGGTGAGTGAGAGTGAGTGGTGAGGTTGGTGAGTGAGATCGAGGTGAGTGGTGGTGAGTGAGTGGTGATGGAGTGAGTGGTGAGTGAGTGTGTGAGTGAGTGGTGAGTGAGGGTGAGTGAGTGGTGAGTGAGTGAGTGGTGAGTGAGTGAGTGGTGAGGGAGTGGTGAGTGAGTGGTAGTGAGTGGTGAGTGAGTGAGTGGTGAGTGAGTGGTGAGTGAGTGGTGAGTGAGTGGTGAGTGAGTGGTGAGTGAGTGGGTGAGTGGTGAGTGGTGGTGAGTGAGTGGGTGGTGAGTGAGTGGTGAGTGAGTGGTGAGTGAGTGGTGGTGAGTGGTGAGTGAGTGAGTGGTGAGTGAGTGGTGAGTGAGTGGTGAGTGAGTGGTGAGTGAGTGGTGAGTGAGTGAGTGGTGAGTGAGTGGTGAGTGAGTGGTGAGTGAGTGGGTGAGTGGATTGAGTGAGTGGTGAGTGAGTGAGTGAGTGGTGAGTGTGGTGAGTGAGTGGTGAGTGAGTGGTGAGTGAGTGGTGAGTGAGTGGGTGGGTGAGTGAGTGGGTGAGTGAGTGGGTGAGTGAGTGAGTGGTGAGTGAGTGGTGAGTGAGTGGGTGAGTGAGTGGGTGGGTGAGTGAGTGGGTGAGTGAGTGGGTGAGTGAGTCAGTGGGTGAGTGAGTGGTGAGTGAGTGGGATGTGAGTGGTGAGTGTGGTGAGTGAGTGGGTGGGTGGGTGAGTGAGTGGGTGAGTGAGTGGGTGGGTGAGTGAGTGGGTGAGTGAGTGGGTGAGTGAGTGAGTGGTGAGTGAGTGGTGAGTGAGTGGTGAGTGAGTGGTGAGTGAGTGGTGAGTGAGTGGTGAGTGAGTGGTGAGTGAGTGAGTGGTGAGTGAGTGAGTGGTGAGTGAGTGGTGAGTGAGTGGTGAGTGAGTGGTGAGGTGAGTGAGTGGTGAGTGAGTGGTGAGTGTGAGTTGGTGAGTGAGTGAGTGAGTGAGTGGTGAGTGAGTGGTGAGTGAGTGGTGAGTGAGTGAGTGGTGAGTGAGTGGGTGAGTGAGTGAGTGTAGTGGGTGAGTGAGGGAGGTGAGTGGGTGAGTGAGTGGTGAGTGAGTGGTGAGTGAGTGGAGTGAGTGGTGAGTGAGTGGTGAGTGAGTGGTGAGTGAGTGGGTGAGTGAGTGAGTGAGTGGGTGAGTGAGTGGTGAGTGAGTGGTGAGTGAGTGGTGAGTGAGTGAGTGGTGAGTGAGTGGGTGAGTGAGTGGTGAGTGAGTGAGTGAGTGGGGTGAGTGAGTGGGTGAGTGAGTGAGTGAGTGGTGAGTGAGTGAGTGAGTGAGTGGTGAGTGAGTGAGTGGTGAGTGAGTGGGTGAGTGAGTGGTGAGTGAGTGGTGAGTGAGTGGTGAGTGAGGTGAGTGGTGAGTGAGTGGTGAGTGAGTGGTGAGTGAGTGAGTGGTGAGTGAGGTGAGGTGAGTGGGTGAGTAGGTGAGTGGGTGAGTGAGTGAGTGGTGAGTGAGTGGTGAGTGAGTGGTGAGTGAGTGGTGAGTGAGTGGTGGAGTGAGTGGTGAGTGAGTGAGTGGTGAGTGAGTGGTGAGTGAGTGGTGAGTGAGTGGTGAGTGTTCCCTCACTCCCTTGTGCTGCAATGAGAGCGGCATCATGGATGCTCCGGGTGGGCCGGGTGCACAGAACGAAAACGGAACCGCACACCACAACCATCACCTGCTACACTACCACCACTACCATCATCACCTGCTACACCACTACCCCCACCCCCACACCACCACCACCACCATCACCACCACCACTACCACCACCACCATCACCCCCACCCACCACCTACCACCACCACCACCATCACCACCACCACCACCACTACCACCCCCACCCATTGGTCCCGGCCACACCACCACCACCACCACTACTGCCACCACTACTACCTGCTACACCACCACCACTACCACCACCGCCACTATCCCCACCATTGGTGTCGGCCACACCACCACTGCCACCACCGCTACCACCCACTCCGGCCACACCACCACCACTACCGCCACTACCACTACTACCAGCACCACCACCACTACCACCACCACCACCCACTCCGGCCACACCACCACTACCACTACCAGCACCACTACTACCACCACTACCACCACCACTACTACCACCACTACCACCACCACCACCACCACCACCACGCACTCCGGCCACACCACCACCGCCGTTGGTGCCGGCCACACCACGGGCCAGGGGCACGGTGTGGCCGTGTGAGAGGCGCTGGGCCACTTCGGCGTCGGCCGCCGTCGGGAACTCCACAACGGAGAAGCCTCTCGGTAGGCCGAGAGGGTCCACAGCCACCTAGCACAGGTGATGATTCAGGTGATGATTCAGGTGATGATTCAGGTGATGATTCCAGGTGATGATTCAGGTGATGATTCAGGTGGTTAGTCAGGTGGTTAGTCAGGTGGTTAGTTAGGTAGTTAGTTAGTCATGTAGTTAGTTAGTTAGTCAGGTAGTTAGTTAGTCAGGTAGTTAGTTACTTAGTTAGTTAGTTAGGTAGTTAGTTAGTCAGGTAGTTAGTTAGTTAGTTAGGTAGTTAGTTAGTCAGGTAGTTAGTTAGTTAGTCATGTAGTTAGTTAGTTAGTTAGCGGTAGGCCGAGAGGGTCCACAGCCACCTAGCACAGGTGATGATTCAGGTGGTTAGTCAGGTAGTTAGTCAGGTGGTTAGTCAGGTAGTTAGTCAGGTAGTTAGTCAGGTAGTTAGTCAGGTAGCTAGTTAGTTAGTCAGGTAGTTAGTCAGGTGGTTAGTCAGGTAGCTAGTTAGTTAGTCAGGTAGTTAGTTAGTCAGGTGGTTAGTTAGTCAGGTAGTTAGTTAGCGGTAGGCCGAGAGGGTCCACAGCCACCTAGCACAGGTGATGATTCAGGTGGTTAGTCAGGTAGTTAGTCAGGTAGTTAGTCAGGTGATGATTCAGGTGGTTAGTCACGTAGTTAGTTAGTCAGGTGGTTAGTCAGGTGGTTAGTCAGGTGGTTAGTCAGGTAGTTAGTTAGTCAGGTAGTTAGTCAGGTAGTTAGTCAGGTAGTTAGTCAGGTGGTTAGTCAGGTGGTTAGTTAGTTAGTCAGGTGGTTAGTCAGGTGGTTAGTCAGGTGGTTAGTCAGGTGGTTAGTCAGGTAGTTAGTCAGGTAGTTAGTCAGGTGATGATTCAGGTGGTTAGTCAGGTAGCTAGTTAGTCAGGTAGTTAGTCAGGTGGTTAGTCAGGTAGTCAGGTGGTTAGTCAGGTGGTTAGTCAGGTGATGATTCAGGTGGTTAGTCAGGTGATGATTCAGGTGGTTAGTCAGGTGGTTAGTCAGGTGGTTAGTCAGGTGGTTAGTCAGGTAGTTAGTTAGTTAGCGGTAGGCCGAGAGGGTCCACAGCCACCTAGCACAGGTGATGATTCAGGTGGTTAGTCAGGTGGTTAGTCAGGTGATGATTCAGGTGGTTAGTTAGTCAGGTGATGATTCAGGTGGTTAGTCAGGTGATGATTCAGGTGGTTAGTCAGGTGATGATTCAGGTGGTTAGTCAGGTGATGATTCAGGTGGTTAGTCAGGTGGTTAGTTAGTTAGTCAGGTGGTTAGTTAGTTAGTCAGGTAGTTAGTCAGTCAGGTAGTTAGTCAGGTAGTTAGTTAGTCAGGTAGTTAGTTAGTTAGGTAGTTAGTTAGTCAGGTAGTTAGTTAGTTAGGTAGTTAGTTAGTCAGGTAGTTAGTTAGTCAGGTAGTTAGTTAGTCAGGTAGTTAGTTAGTCAGGTAGTTAGTTAGTCAGGTAGTTAGTTAGTCAGGTAGTTAGTTAGTCAGGTAGTTAGTTAGTCAGGTAGTTAGTTAGTCAGGTAGTTAGTTAGTTAGTCAGGTAGTTAGTCAGGTAGTTAGTTAGTCAGGTAGTTAGTTAGTCAGGTAGTTAGTTAGTTAGTCAGGTAGTTAGTCAGGTAGTTAGTTAGTCAGGTAGTTAGTTAGTCAAGTAGTTAGTTAGTCAAGTAGTTAGTTAGTCAAGTAGTTAGTCAGGTAGTTAGTTAGTTAGGTAGTTAGTCAGGTAGTTAGTTAGTCAGGTAGTTAGTTAGTTAGGTAGTTAGTCAGGTAGTTAGTTAGCGGTAGGCCGAGAGGGTCCACAGCCACCTAGCACAGGTGATGATTCAGGTGGTTAGTCAGGTGGTTAGTCAGGTAGCTAGTTAGTTAGTCAGGTAGTTAGTTAGTCAGGTAGTTAGTCAGGTAGTTAGTCAGGTAGTTAGTTAGTCAGGTAGTTAGTTAGTCAGGTA
>NW_027422647.1:300214-330214 GCF_048934315.1 Petromyzon marinus
GTCAGGTAGTTAGTTAGTCAGGTAGTTAGTTAGTCAGGTAGTTAGTTAGTCAGGTAGTTAGTTAGTCAGGTAGTTAGTTAGTCAGGTAGTTAGTTAGTCAGGTAGTTAGTTAGTCAGGTAGTTTAGTTAGTTAGTCAGGTAGTTAGTCAGGTAGTTAGTTAGTCAGGTAGTTAGTTAGTCAGGTAGTTAGTTAGTTAGTCAGGTAGTTAGTCAGGTAGTTAGTTAGTCAGGTTATAGTCAGGATTAGTTAGTCAAGTAGTTAGTTAGTCAAGTAGTTAGTTAGTCAGGTAGTTAGTTAGTTATAGGTTATAGGTAGTTAGTCAGGTAGTTAGTTAGTCAGGTAGTTAGTTAGTTAGGTAGTTAGTCAGGTAGTTAGTTAGCGGTAGGCCGAGAGGGTCCACAGCCACCTAGCACAGGTGATGATTCAGGTGGTTAGTCAGGTGGTTAGTCAGGTAGCTAGTTAGTTAGTCAGGTAGTTAGTTAGTCAGGTAGTTAGTCAGGTAGTTAGTCAGGTAGTTAGTTAGTCAGGTTAGTAGTAGTTTAGTAGTTAGTTAGTCAGGTAGTTAGTTAGTCAGGTAGTTAGTCAGGTAGTCAGGTAGTTAGTCAGGCAGTTAGTTAGTCAGGTAGTTAGTTAGTCAGGTAGTTAGTTAGTCAGGTAGTTAGTCAGGTAGTTAGTTAGTCAGGTAGTTAGTTAGTCAGGTAGTTAGTTAGTTAGTCAGGTAGTTAGTCAGGTAGTTAGTTAGTCAGGTAGTTAGTTAGTCAGGTAGTTAGTTAGTTAGTCAGGTAGTTAGTTAGTTAGTCAGGTAGTTAGTCAGGTAGTTAGTTAGTCAGGTAGTTAGTTAGTTAGTCAGGTAGTTAGTTAGTCAGGTAGTTAGTTAGTCAGGTAGTTAGTTAGTTAGTCAGGTAGTTAGTTAGTTAGTCAGGTAGTTAGTTAGTTAGTCAGGTAGTTAGTTAGTTAGTCAGGTAGTTAGTTAGTCAGGTAGTTAGTTAGTCAGTTAGTTAGTTAGTCAGGTAGTTAGTTAGTCAGGTAGTTAGTCAGGTAGTTAGGTAGTTAGTCAGGTAGTTAGTTAGTCAGGTAGTTAGTTAGTCAGTTAGTTAGTTAGGTAGTTAGTTAGTTAGTCAGGTAGTTAGTCAGGTAGTTAGGTAGTTAGTCAGGTAGTTAGTTAGTCAGGTAGTTAGTCAGGTAGTTAGTTAGTTAGTCAGGTAGTTAGTTAGTCAGGTAGTTAGTCAGGTGGTTAGTCAGGTAGTTAGTCAGGTAGTTAGTCAGGTAGTTAGTTAGTCAGGTAGTTAGTTAGTTAGTCAGGTAGTTAGTTAGTTAGTCAGGTAGTTAGTTAGTCAGGTAGTTAGTTAGTTAGTCAGGTAGTTAGTCAGGTAGTTAGTTAGTTAGTCAGGTAGTTAGTTAGTCAGGTAGTTAGTTAGTCAAGTAGTTAGTTAGTCAGGTAGTTAGTTAGCGGTAGGCCGAGAGGGTCCACAGCCACCTAGCACAGGTGATGATTCAGGTGGTTAGTCACGTAGTTAGTCAGGTAGTTAGTCAGGTAGTTAGTCAGGTAGTTAGTTAGTCAGGTAGTTAGTCAAGTAGTTAGTCAGGTAGTTAGTCAGGTAGTCAGGTAGTTAGTCAGGTAGTTAGTCAGTTAGCCAGGTAGTTAGTCAGGTAGTTAGTTAGTCAGGTAGTTAGTTAGTCAGGTAGTTAGTTAGTCAGGTAGTTAGTTAGTCAGGTAGTTAGTTAGTTAGTTAATCAGGTAGTTAGTCAGGTAGTTAGTCAGGTAGTTAGTTAGTCAGGTAGTTAGTTAGTCAGGTAGTTAGTCAGGTAGTTAGTTAGTCAGGTAGTTAGTTAGTCAGGTAGTTAGTTAGTCAGGTAGTTAGTTAGTCAGGTAGTTAGTTAGTCAGGTAGTTAGTTAGTCAGGTAGTTAGTTAGTTAGTCAGGTAGTTAGTCAGGTAGTTAGTTAGTCAGGTAGTTAGTTAGTCAGGTAGTTAGTTAGTTAGTCAGGTAGTTAGTTAGGTAGTTAGTTAGTCAGGTAGTTAGTTAGGTAGTTAGTCAGGTAGTTAGTTAGGTAGTTAGTTAGTCAGGTAGTTAGTTAGTCAGGTAGTTAGTTAGTTAGGTAGTTAGTTAGTCAAGTAGTTAGTCAGGTAGTTAGTTAGGTAGTTAGTCAGGTAGTTAGTCAGGTAGTTAGTTAGGTAGTTAGTTAGTTAGGTAGTTAGTCAGGTAGTTAGTTAGTTAGTCAGTTAGTTAGTCAGGTAGTTAGTTAGTCAGGTAGTTAGTTAGTTAGGTAGCTAGTTAGTCAGGTAGTTAGTTAGTCAGGTAGTTAGTCAGGTAGTTAGTTAGTTAGGTAGCTAGTTAGTCAGGTAGTTAGTTAGTCAGGTAGTTAGTCAGGTAGTTAGTTAGTTAGTCAGTTAGTTAGTCAAGTAGTTAGTTAGTGAGGTAGTTAGTTAGCGGTAGGCCGAGAGGGTCCACAGCCACCTAGCACAGGTGATGATTCAGGTGGTTAGTCAGGTGGTTAGTCAGGTAGCTAGTTAGTTAGTCAGGTAGTTAGTTAGTCAGGTGGTTAGTCAGGTAGCTAGTTAGTTAGTCAGGTAGTTAGTCAGGTGGTTAGTCAGGTAGTTAGTCAGGTGGTTAGTCAGGTAGTTAGTCAGGTAGTTAGTCAGGTAGTTAGTCAGGTAGTTAGTTAGTCAGGTAGTTAGTTAGTCAGGTAGTTAGTTAGTCAGATAGTTAGTTAGCAGTAGGCCGAGAGGGTCCACAGCCACCTAGCACAGGTGATGATTCAGGTGGTTAGTCAGGTGGTTAGTCAGGTAGTTAGTCAGGTAGTTAGTTAGTCAGGTAGTTAGTTAGTCAGGTAGTTAGTCAGGTAGTTAGTTAGTCAGGTAGTTAGTCAGGTAGTTAGTTAGTCAGGTAGTTAGTTAGTCAGGTAGTTAGTCAGGTAGTTAGTAAGTTAGTCAGGTAGTTAGTTAGTCAGGTAGTTAGTTAGTCAGGTAGTTAGTCAGGTAGTTAGTTAGTTAGTCAGGTAGTTAGTCAGTTAGTTAGTCAGGTAGTCAGGTAGTTAGTCAGTTAGTCAGGTAGTTAGTTAGTCAGGTAGTTAGTCAGGTAGTTAGTCAGGTAGTCAGGTAGTTAGTCAGTTAGTCAGGTAGTTAGTTAGTCAGGTAGTTAGTTAGTCAGGTAGTTAGTTAGTCAGGTAGTTAGTTAGTCAGGTAGTTAGTTAGTCAGGTAGTTAGTTAGTTAGTCAGGTAGTTAGTTAGTCAGGTAGTTAGTTAGTCAGTTAGTTAGTTAGTCAGGTAGTTAGTTAGTTAGTCAGGTAGTTAGTCAGGTAGTTAGGTAGTTAGTCAGGTAGTTAGTTAGTCAGGTAGTTAGTCAGGTAGTTAGTTAGTTAGTCAGGTAGTTAGTTAGTCAGGTAGTTAGTCAGGTGGTTAGTCAGGTAGTTAGTCAGGTAGTTAGTCAGGTAGTTAGTTAGTCAGGTAGTTAGTTAGTTAGTCAGGTAGTTAGTTAGTCAGGTAGTTAGTTAGTTAGTCAGGTAGTTAGTCAGGTAGTTAGTTAGTTAGTCAGGTAGTTAGTTAGTCAGGTAGTTAGTTAGTCAAGTAGTTAGTTAGTCAGGTAGTTAGTTAGCGGTAGGCCGAGAGGGTCCACAGCCACCTAGCACAGGTGATGATTCAGGTGGTTAGTCACGTAGTTAGTCAGGTAGTTAGTCAGGTAGTTAGTCAGGTAGTTAGTTAGTCAGGTAGTTAGTTAGTTAGTCAGGTAGTTAGTTAGGTATTTAGTTAGTCAGGTAGTTAGTTAGTCAGGTAGTTAGTTAGTTAGGTAGTTAGTCAGGTAGTTAGTTAGGTAGTTAGTTAGTCAGGTAGTTAGTTAGTCAGGTAGTTAGTTAGTTAGGTATTTAGTTAGTCAAGTAGTTAGTCAGGTAGTTAGTTAGTTAGTTAGCTAGTTAGTCAGGTAGTTAGTCAGGTAGTTAGTTAGGTAGTTAGTTAGTTAGGTAGTTAGTCAGGTAGTTAGTTAGTCAGTTAGTTAGTCAGGTAGTTAGTTAGTCAGGTAGTTAGTTGGTTAGGTAGTTAGTCAGGTAGTTAGTTAGTCAGGTAGTTAGTTGGTTAGGTAGTTAGTCAGGTAGTTAGTTAGTTAGGTAGCTAGTTAGTCAGGTAGTTAGTTAGTCAGGTAGTTAGTCAGGTAGTTAGTTAGTTAGTCAGTTAGTTAGTCAAGTAGTTAGTTAGTCAGGTAGTTAGTTAGCGGTAGGCCGAGAGGGTCCACAGCCACCTAGCACAGGTGATGATTCAGGTGGTTAGTCAGGTGGTTAGTCAGGTAGTTAGTTAGTCAGGTAGTTAGTTAGCGGTAGGCCGAGAGGGTCCACAGCCACCTAGCACAGGTGATGATTCAGGTGGTTAGTCAGGTGGTTAGTCAGGTAGCTAGTTAGTTAGTCAGGTAGTTAGTTAGTCAGGTGGTTAGTCAGGTAGCTAGTTAGTTAGTCAGGTAGTTAGTCAGGTGGTTAGTCAGGTAGTTAGTCAGGTGGTTAGTCAGGTAGTTAGTTAGTGAGGTAGTTAGTTAGTTAGCCAGGTAGTTAGTTAGGTAGTTAGTTAGTCAGGTAGCTAGTTAGGTAGTTAGTTAGTCAGGTAGTTAGTCAGGTAGTTAGTTAGTGAGGTAGTTAGTTAGTTAGCCAGGTAGTTAGTTAGGTAGTTAGTCAGGTAGCTAGTTAGTCAGGTAGTTAGTCAGGTAGTCAGTCAGGTAGTTAGTTAGTTAGTCAGGTAGTTAGTTAGCGGTAGGCCGAGAGGGTCCACAGCCACCTAGCACAGGTGGTGATTCAGGTGGTTAGTCAGGTGGTTAGTCAGGTGGTTAGTTAGTCAGGTAGTTAGTTAGTTAGGTAGTTAGTTAGTTAGTCAGTTAGTCAGGTAGTTAGTCAGGTAGTTAGTCAGGTAGTTAGTCAGTCAGTCAGTTAGTTAGTGAGTTAATTAGTCAGTTAGTTAGTCAGTTAGTCAGTCAGTCAGGTAGTCAGTCAGGTAGTTAGTCAGGTAGTTAGTTAGTCAGGTAGTTAGTCTCCCCGTGTCTCTCTTTCCCCGTGTCTCTCTCCCCGTGTCTCTCTCTCCCCGTGTCTCTCTCCCCCTCCCCCCGTGTCTCTCTCCCCGTGTCTCTCTCCCCGTGTCTCTCTCCCCGTGTCTCTCTCCCCGTGTCTCTCTCCCCGTGTCTCTCTCCCCGTGTCTCTCTCCCCGTGTCTCCCTCTCCCCGTGCCTCTCTCTCCCCGTGCCTCTCTCTCCCCGTGCCTCTCTCTCCCCGTGTCTCTCTCCCCGTGTCTCTCTCTCCCCGTGTCTCTCTCTCCCCGTGTCTCTCTCTCCCCGTGTCTCTCTCCCCGTGTCTCTCTCTCCCCGTGTCTCTCTCTCTCCCCGTGTCTCTCTCTCTCCCCGTGTCTCTCTCTCTCCCCGTGTCTCTCTCTCTCCCCGCGTCTCTCTCTCTCCCCGCGTCTCTCTCTCTCCCCGCGTCTCTCTCTCTCCCCGTGTCTCTCTCTCCCCGTGTCTCTCTCTCTCCCCGTGTCTCTCTCTCTCCCCGTGTTTCTCTCTCTCCCCGTGTCTCTCTCTCTCCCCGTGTCTCTCTCTCTCCCCGTGTCTCTCTCTCTCCCCGTGTTTCTCTCTCTCCCCGTGTCTCTCTCTCCCCGTGTCTCTCTCCCCGTGTCTCTCTCTCTCCCCGTGTCTCTCTCTCTCCCCGTGTCTCTCTCTCTCCCCGTGTCTCTCACCTCGCAGTAGATGGGAGGTTTGTGTTCGGGTCTTGAGAAGAAAGCCAACAGCTGATCCCTCTCGATATTAAAACCTCCTCCTCCACAGGGACACAGAGAGACAGAGACGCTCACTTACCCACTCACTCAACCACTCACTCACTCAGCCACTCACTTACTCACCCACTCAGCCACTCAGCCACTCACCCCCTCACTCACCCCCTCACTCACTCAGCCACTCACTCAGCCACTCACTTACTCACCCACTTACTCACCTACCCACCACCCACTCATTCATTCCCTCACTCATTCACCCACTCTTTCACCCACCCACTCACTAACTCACTCACCCACTCACTCACTCACTCACCCACCCACTCACTCACTCACCCACTCACTCACCCACTCACTCACCCACCCACCCACTCACCCACCCACCCACTCACCCACCCACCCACCCACTCACCCACCCACCCACCCACTCACCATCACCACAGATGCCAGGAGTGAACTTCTGAACCAGCAGACAGCGGCTATGCACCGACTCATCGCTCAGTGCGCCCGGCTCGGCCCAGTGAACATACAGGAGCCTGGGTCCACCACCACCACCACCACCACCGCCATCGTCATCAGGGTCAGCCTCCAGGGGCATTGCCTGCAGATGGCGATTGGCACGTGCCGCTCCATCCTTCTTCATGAACTCCACAAAACCGTAGCCCTGTGGGGGTAGTGGGGGGAGTGGGGGGAGGGAGATACTCAGCCACCCACGAAACCACCCACCAACTCACTCATTCACTCACCCACTCACTCACCCACTCACTCACCCACCAACTCATTCACTCACTCACTCACCCACCCACTCACTCACTCAATCACTCACCCACCAACCCACCCACTCACTCACCCACCCACTCACCCACCCACCCACCCACTCACTCACCCACCCACTCACTCACTCACCCACCCACTCACCCACCCACTCACTCACCCACTCACTCACTCACCCTCCCACTCACTCATCCACCAACCCACCCACCCACTCACTCACCCACTCACTCACCCACTTACTCACTCATTCACTCACTCACTCACTCTCCCACCCACTCACCCACCCACTCACCCACTCACCAACCCACCCACTCACTCACCAACCCACCCACTCACTCACGCACTCACTCAGTCACTCACTCATTCACTCAGTCACTCACTCATCAACCCACCCACCCACCCACTCACTCACTAACTCACCCACTCACTCACCCACCCACACACTCACTCACCAACCCACTCACTCACCCACCCACTCACCCCCCCACCAAACCCACCCACCCACCTTGCTGTGCCCAGTGCTTCTGCTGTACACCAAGAGGCACCTCTCCACGGCCCCGTACTGCCTGCACAGCCCCAGGAACCGTTCCCACCCATCCACCCACCAACCCACCAACCTACCCACCAACCCACCCACCAACCAACCAACCCACCCACCAACCCACCCACCCACCAACCCACCCACCAACCCTCCCACTCACTCACCCACCTTACCCACTCACCCACCAACCCACCCACTTACTCACCCACTCACTCACTCATTCACTCAGTCACTCACTCACTCACCCACTAACCAACCCACCTACCCACCACTCACTCACTCACCCACTCACTCACTCACTCACCCACCCACTCACTCACTCACCCACTCACTCACCCCCCCACCCACTAACCCCCCCACCAACCCCCCCACCAAACCCACCCACCCACCTTGCTGTGCCCAGTGCTTCTGCTGTACACCAAGAGGCACCTCTCCACGGCCCCGTACTGCCTGCAGAGCCCCAGGAACCATTCCCACCCACCCACCAACCCACCCACCAACCCACCCACTCACCCACCAACCCACTCACTCACTCACCCACTCACTCATCAACCCACTCACTCACCCACTCACTCACTCACCCACTCACTCACTCACCCACTCACTCACCCACTAACCAACCCACCCACTCACTCACCCACTCACTCACCCACTAACCAACCCACCAACCAACCCACCCACTCACTCACCCACTCACCCACCCACCAACCCACCCACCAACCCACTCACCCACCCACTAACCAACCCACCTACCCACCACTCACTCACTCACCTACCCACCACTCACTCACTCACTCACCCACCCACCCACTCACTCACTCACCCACTCACCCACTCATTCACTCAATCATTCACTCACTCACCTACCAACCCACCCACCCACTCACTCACCCACTAACCAACCCACCCACCCCCCCACCCACCCCCCCACCAACCCACCCACCTTGCTGTGCCCAGTGCTTCTGCTGTACACCAAGAGGCACCTCTCCACGGCCCCGTACTGCCTGCAGAGCCCCAGGAACCGTTCCCACCCATCCACCCACCAACCCACCAACCCACCCACCAACCAACCAACCCACCCACCAACCCACCCACCCACCAACCCACCCATCAACCCTCCCACTCACTCACCCACCTTACCCACTCACCCACCAACCCACCCACTTACTCACCCACTCACTCACTCATTCACTCAGTCACTCACCCACCCACTCACCCACCCACTCACTCACTCACCCACTCACTCACTCACCCACCCACTCACTCACTCAATCACTCACCCACCAACCCACCCACTCACCCACCCACCCACTCACTCACCCACCCACCCACCAACCCCCCCACCCACCCACCCACCTTGCTGTGCCCAGTGCTTCTGCTGTACACCAAGAGGCACCTCTCCACGGCCCCGTACTGCCTGCAGAGCCCCAGGAACCATTCCCACCCACCCACCAACCCACCCACCAACCCACCCCCCCACCAACCCACCCACCCATCCACTCACTCACTCATTCACCCACTCGCTCACTCACCCACCCACTCACTCACTCACTCACCCACTCACTCACTCACCCACTCACTCACCCACTAACCAACCCACCTACCCACCACTCACTCATTCACCCACCCACTCACTCACTCACCCACTCACTCATTCACTCAGTCACTCACCCACCCACCCACCCACTAACCCCCCCACCAACCCCCCCACCAACCCCCCCACCAACCCACCCACCCACCTTGCTGTGCCCAGTGCTTCTGCTGTACACCAAGAGGCACCTCTCCACGGCCCCGTACTGCCTGCAGAGCCCCAGGAACCGCTCCCACCCACCCACCAACCCACCCACCAACCCACCCACCAACCAACCCACCCACCCACCCATCCACTCACTCACTCATTCACCCACTCACTCACTCACCCACCCACCACTCACTCACTCACCCACCCACCCACTCACTCACTCACCCACTCACCCACTCATTCACTCAATCATTCACTCACCCACTCACTCACCCACCAACCCACCCACTCACCCACCCACCCACCAACCCACCCCCCCACCAACCCACCCACCCACCTTGCTGTGCCCAGTGCTTCTGCTGTACACCAAGAGGCACCTCTCCACGGCCCCGTACTGCCTGCAGAGCCCCAGGAACTGTTCCCACCCACCCACCAACCCACCCACCAACCCACCCCCCCACCAACCCACCCACCCATCCACTCACTCACTCATTCACCCACTCGCTCACTCACCCACCCACTCACTCACTCACTCACCCACTCACTCACTAACCAACCCACCTACCCACCACTCACTCACTCACCCACCCACCCACTCACCCACCCACTCACTCACTCACTCACCCCCCCACTCACCCACCCACCAACCCACCCACCAACCCCCCCACCCACCAACCCACCCACCTTGCTGTGCCCAGTGCTTCTGCTGTACACCAAGAGGCACCTCTCCACGGCCCCGTACTGCCTGCAGAGCCCCAGGAACCGCTCCCACCCACCCACCAACCCACCCACCAACCCACCCACTCACCCACCAACCCACCCACCAACCCACCCACCAACCAACCCACCCACCCACCCATCCACTCACTCACTCATTCACCCACTCACTCACTCACCCACCCACCACTCACTCACTCACCCACCCACCCACTCACTCACTCACCCACTCACCCACTCATTCACTCAATCATTCACTCACCCACTCACTCACCCACCCACCAACCCACCCACTCACCCACCCACCCACCCACCAACCCCCCCACCAAACCCACCCACCCACCTTGCTGTGCCCAGTGCTTCTGCTGTACACCAAGAGGCACCTCTCCACGGCCCCGTACTGCCTGCAGAGCCCCAGGAACTGTTCCCACCCACCAACCCACCCACCAACCCACCCACTCACCCACCAACCCACCCACCAACCCACTCACTCACTCATTCACTCAGTCACTCAGTCACTCACTTATCAACCCACTCACCCACTCACTCACCCACTAACCAACCCACCTACCCACCACTCACTCACTCACTCACCTACCCACCACTCACTCACTCACTCACCTACCCACCACTCACTCACTCACTCACCCACTCACCCACCCACTCACTCACTAACCAACCCACCTACCCACCACTCACTCACTCACCCACCCACCCACTCACTCACCCACTCACTCGCCCCCCCACTCACCCACCCACCCACCAACCCACCCACCAACCCCCCCACCAACCCACCCACCCACCTTGCTGTGCCCAGTGCTTCTGCTGTACACCAAGAGGCACCTCTCCACGGCCCCGTACTGCCTGCAGAGCCCCAGGAACCGTTCCCACTCACCCACCCACTCACTCACCCACTCACTCATCAACCCACTCACACACTCACCCACCCACTCACTCACCCACTCACCCACCCACCAACCCACCCACCCACTCACTCACCCACCCCCCCACTAACCCACCCACCAACCCCCCCACCAACCCACCCACCTTGCTGTGCCCAGTGCTTCTGCTGTACACCAAGAGGCACCTCTCCACGGCCCCGTACTGCCTGCAGAGCCCCAGGAACCGCTCCCGGCTCATGGACGGAGGGAGGTTGGCCACGCACAGCAGCGAGTCCGTCGGCTGGAGGTTCACCGACAGTGCCACGCGTGCACCTAGCCGGGCACCGGGGGCGTGGCGGAGGAGGTTGTCGTTGTTGTCGTTGTTGTTGTTGTTGTCGGCGGTGGTGGTGGTGGTAGCAGCAGCAGCGAGGCGTTCCGATTGGCTCGCAGATGGCGGTGGTGCAGTGCCGTGAAGGCAGGAGATTGCATCCTGGGCCTGCTGTCCGTCAAGGAGCGTGACGAACGCTGAGGATGGTGGTGGTGGGGAGGGTGGGGGGGTGGGTGAGTGGGTGGGGGGGTGGGTGGGGGGGTGAGTGGGTGGGGGGTGGTGGTGGTGGGGGGGTGAGTGGGTGGGTGGGCGGTTCTCAGAATGTCTCCCCGTGTCTCTCTCTCCCCGTGTCTCTCTCTCTCCCCATGTCTCTCTCTCCCCGTGTCTCTCTCTCCCCGTGTCTCTCTCCCCGTGTCTCTCTCCCCGTGTCTCTCTCTCCCAGTGTCTCTCTCTCCCCGTGTCTCTCTCTCCCCGTGTCTCTCTCCCCCCGTGTCTCTCTCCCCGTGTCTCTCTCTCCCCGTGTCTCTCTCTCCCCGTGTCTCTCTCCCCGTGTCTCTCTTCCCATGTCTCTCTCTCCCCGTGTCTCTCTCTCCCCGTGTCTCTCTCTCCCCGTGTCTCTCTATCCCCGTGTCTCTCTCCCCGTGTCTCTCTCTCCCAGTGTCTCTCTCTCCCCGTGTCTCTCTCCCCGTGTCTCTCTCTCTCCCCGTGTCTCTCTCTCCCCGTGTCTCTCTCTCCCCGTGTCTCTCTCCCCGTGTCTCTCTCCCCATGTCTCTCTCTCCCCGTGTCTCTCTCTCCCCGTGTCTCTCTCTCCCCATGTCTCTCTCTCCCCGTGTCTCTCTATCCCCGTGTCTCTCTCTCCCAGTGTCTCTCTCTCCCCGTGTCTCTCTCCCCGTGTCTCTCTCTCCCCGTGTCTCTCTCTCCCAGTGTCTCTCTCTCCCCGTGTCTCTCTCCCCGTGTCTCTCTCTCTCCCCGTGTCTCTCTCTCTCCCCGTGTCTCTCTCTCCCCGTGTCTCTCTATCCCCGTGTCTCTCTCCCCGTGTCTCTCTCTCCCAGTGTCTCTCTCTCCCCGTGTCTCTCTCCCCGTGTCTCTCTCTCTCCCCGTGTCTCTCTCTCTCCCCGTGTCTCGCTCTCCCCGTGTCTCTCTCCCCGTGTCTCTCTCCCCATGTCTCTCTCTCCCCGTGTCTCTCTCTCCCCGTGTCTCTCTCTCCCCGTGTCTCTCTATCCCCGTGTCTCTCTCCCCGTGTCTCTCTCTCCCAGTGTCTCTCTCTCCCCGTGTCTCTCTCCCCGTGTCTCTCTCTCTCCCCGTGTCTCTCTCTCCCCGTGTCTCTCTCTCCCCGTGTCTCTCTCCCCGTGTCTCTCTCCCCATGTCTCTCTCTCCCCGTGTCTCTCTATCCCCGTGTCTCTCTCCCCGTGTCTCTCTCTCCCCGTGTCTCTCTCTCCCCGTGTCTCTCTCTCCCCGTGTCTCTCTATCCCCGTGTCTCTCTCCCCGTGTCTCTCTCTCCCAGTGTCTCTCTCTCCCCGTGTCTCTCTCCCCGTGTCTCTCTCTCTCCCCGTGTCTCTCTCTCCCCGTGTCTCTCTCTCCCCGTGTCTCTCTCCCCGTGTCTCTCTCCCCATGTCTCTCTCTCCCCGTGTCTCTCTCTCCCCGTGTCTCTCTCTCCCCGTGTCTCTCTCTCCCCGTGTCTCTCTCTCCCCGTGTCTCTCTCCCCGTGTCTCTCTCCCCGTGTCTCTCTCCCCGTGTCTCTCTCTCTCTGTGTCTCTCCCCGTGTCTCTCTCCCCGTGTCTCTCTCTCCCCGTGTCTCTCTCCCCGTGTCTCTCTCTCTGTGTCTCTCCCCGTGTCTCTCTCCCCGTGTCTCTCTCTCCCCGTGTCTCTCTCCCCGTGTCTCTCTCTCCCCGTGTCTCTCTCCCCGTGTCTCTCTCCCCGTGTCTCTCTCCCCGTGTCTCTCTCCCCGTGTCTCTCCCCGTGTCTCTCTCTCTCTCTGTGTCTCTCTCTCTCTGTGCCTCTCTGTGTCTCTCCCTGTGTCTCTCCCTGTGTCTCTCTCTCCCCGTGTTACTCCCCGTGCCTCTCCCTGTGTCTCTCTCTGTCTCTCTCTCTCTCTCTGTCTCTCTCTCCCCGTGTCTCTCTCTCCCCGTGTCTCTCTCTCTGTGTCTCTCTCTGTGTCTCTCCCTGTGTCTCTCTCTCTCCCCGTGTTACTCCCCGTGTCTCTCCCTGTGTCTCTCTCTGTGTCTCTCTCTGTGTCTCTCTCCCCGTGTCTCTCTCTCCGTGTCTCTCTCTCTGTGTCTCTCTCCCCGTGTCTCTCTCTCCCCGTGTCTCTCTCTCTCCCCGTGTCTCTCTCTCCCCGTGTCTCTCTATCCCCGTGTCTCTCTCCCCGTGTCTCTCTCTCCCAGTGTCTCTCTCTCCCCGTGTCTCTCTCCCCGTGTCTCTCTCTCTCCCCGTGTCTCTCTCTCCCCGTGTCTCTCTCTCCCCGTGTCTCTCTCTCCCCGTGTCTCTCTCCCCGTGTCTCTCTCCCCATGTCTCTCTCTCCCCGTGTCTCTCTCTCCCCGTGTATCTCTCTCCCCGTGTCTCTCTCTCCCCGTGTCTCTCTCCCCGTGTCTCTCTCCCCGTGTCTCTCTCCCCGTGTCTCTCTCTCTCTGTGTCTCTCCCCGTGTCTCTCTCCCCGTGTCTCTCTCTCCCCGTGTCTCTCTCCCCGTGTCTCTCTCTCTCTCTGTGTCTCTCCCCGTGTCTCTCTCCCCGTGTCTCTCTCTCCCCGTGTCTCTCTCCCCGTGTCTCTCTCTCCCCGTGTCTCTCTCCCCGTGTCTCTCTCCCCGTGTCTCTCTCTCTGTGTCTCTCTCCCCGTGTCTCTCCCCGTGTCTCTCCCCGTGTCTCTCTCTCTCTGTGTGTCTCTCTCTCTCTGTGCCTCTCTCTGTGTCTCTCCCTGTGTCTCTCCCTGTGTCTCTCTCTCCCCGTGTTACTCCCCGTGTCTCTCCCTGTGTCTCTCTCTGTGTCTCTCTCTGTCTCTCTCTCTGTCTCTCTCTGTCTCTCTCTCCCCGTGTCTCCCCGTGTCTCTCTCTCCCCGTGTCTCTCTCTCTGTGTCTCTCTCTGTGTCTCTCTCTGTGTCTCTCCCTGTGTCTCTCTCTCTCCCCGTGTTACTCCCCGTGTCTCTCCCTGTGTCTCTCTCTGTGTCTCTCTCTGTGTCTCTCTCTCTCTCTGTGTCTCTCTCTGTGTCTCTCTCCCCGTGTCTCTCTCCCCGTGTCTCTCTCCTTGTGTCTCTCTCTCTGTGTCTCTCTCCCCGTGTCTCTCTCTCTCTGTGTCTCTCTCCGTGTCTCACCTGTTCCTCTGGTGCGGTCCAGGTAGCAGTATTTGATCTCATATCCACGTAGGAGCTCATGCACATCCTGTAGCGGGGATGTCAAAACACGACAATAAGTTTTTATTATACACGTTAAAAAATATTTTTAAATATCACGGCGCAGAGAAAGTTACACTCTTGTACAACGTGAAAACAGAATAAGAAAACAATTTAAATTAATCGAGATAAATAATATAATTTAGCAGAGGGGTAAGTACAGCGATAATGCATCAAACTAACAGCGCGTTTCACATGCAAACAAACTTACAGGAGACGAATAAAAATATTACAATAATATCCCGTCGTAGAGTAAGCTGAACTCTTGTACAATGTGAAAACAGAATAAGAAAACAAATTAAATTAATCGAGATAAATAATATAATTTAGCAGAGTGGTACAGCGAGAATGTGTCAAACTAACAGCGCGTTTCACATGCAAACAAACCTACAGGAGACGAATAAAAATATTACGATAATATCCCGTCGTAGAGTAAGTTGAACTCTTGTACAACGTGAAAACAGAATAAGAAAACAAATTAAATTAATCGAGATAAATAATATAATTTAGCAGAGTGGTACAGCGAGAATGTGTCAAACTAACAGCGCGTTTCACATGCAAACAAACCTACAAGAGACGAATAAAAATATTACGATAATATCCCTTCGTAGAGTAAGTTGAACTCTTGTACAATGTGAAAACAGAATAAGAAAACAAATTAAATTAATCGAGATTAATAGTTATTTACCAACTGCAAAGTGACTATCCAAAGGTGAACGGGCAAAACTTTAGTACGGACGGAGAAATTGTATTTCTAACAGTATCGGAGAATGAAGCTGAAACTCTTTGAAGTGGAGGAGTTACTTAGAGTAGTTACGAAATTTAAACCCAGCAAAGTAAATTATAACAATTTCTAGACGGTTTAAAGCCTAGGGCCATTCCAATCGAAACAACCACCACCACCACCAACCACCACGATCAACCTCTCGCTAGGTAAGAAAAAAAAAATCCCAAAACCGCTAATTTTTTTTAAAAAATACCACTCAGTAGAGTAAGCGAAACTCTTGACGCCTTCGCGAACCGAACGAATCGATAACTTGAAACGAGAGAGATAAAAATCACAAATATCGCGCGCGCGCAGTTTAGCTAAAACGAGGAAGAAAAACCCCGCCAATACGGACGGGTGAGGGAAAACGTGGCCAGCCGCAGAAAGTCAACAAGACTTTGTTTACTTGTTGATTTGTTACTGAAATACGAACAAAACTTGAACCTGCGTCGTGTAGTCGGGCGGCAGGTGTCGAACGACGAGCTTCCGCCTGTTCCTCAACTCTCTCGCGGTGGTGGCGAGCCTCGAAGCGACCTCCTCGCGCGACAGGGCCGGTGCGGCCTCGTCGGGCCGCGGGCCCGCCGAGTCGGGTGGCGGGCGAGGCGGCTCAGGCAAGACGGGGGGCCCGAGGGCTTCGGCTGGGCCCGAGGCGGCGAGCGTCTCCATCGCCGTGGCCGCCATCTTGGTAAGGGTGGTTGAGAGGCGTGACCTGGGCGCGGGGGCCAAGAGTGGTTGTGACGTCGACGCGTGGAGGGGGGGCGGGGCGTGGAGGGGGGCGGGGCGTGTAGGGGCGTGGAGGGGGCGGGCGTGAAGGGGCGGGGCGTGGAGGGGCGGGGCGTGGAGGGCGGGGCGTGGAGGGGGCGGGGCGTCTCTGGGAAGGGGCGGGCGGGTTAAATAGACGTGGGAACTAATCGATTAATTTCCGTTGATGGAATCGATTACAAGGAATCGATTTGCCCGTAGTGATCGGAGGGCATTTAATCGATTATTCAAAACTTGCGTCGTATTTGAACTGATTGAAAGATTAGGGAATTTGGAATCGATTAGTAGATTCTTAATGAATGAGTGCAGAGTCTATGGGTCTCTGTGTGGTGGTGTCTATGGGTCTCTGTGTGGTGAGTCTATGGGTCTCTGTGTGATGGTGGTGAGTCTATGGGTCTCTGTGTGGTGGTGGTGAGTCTATGGGTCTCTGTGTGATGGTGAGTCTATGGGTCTCTGTGTGGTGGTGGTGAGTCTATGGGTCTCTGTGTGGTGGTGAGTCTATGGGTCTCTGTGTGATGGTGGTGAGTCTATGGGTCTCTGTGTGGTGGTGAGTCTATGGGTCTCTGTGTGGTGGTGAGTCTATGGGTCTCTGTGTGGTGGTGAGTCTATGGGTCTCTGTGTAGTGGTGAGTCTATGGGCCTCTATGTGGTGGTGAGTCTATGGGTCTCTGTGTGGTGGTGGTGAGTCTATGGGTCTCTATGTGGATGTGAGTCTCTCTGTGGTAGTGAGTCTATGGGTCTCTGTGTGGTGGTGAGTCTATGGGTCTCTGTGTGGTGGTGAGTCTATGGGTCTCTGTGTGGTGGTGAGTCTATGGGTCTCTGTGTGGTGGTGAGTTTATGGGTCTCTGTGTGGTGGTGAGTCTATGGGTCTCTGTGTAGTGGTGAGTCTATGGGTCTCTGTGTGGTGGTGAGTCTATGGGTCTCTGTGTGGTGGTGAGTCTATGGGTCTCTGTGTGATGGTGGTGAGTCTATGGGTCTCTGTGTGGTGGTGGTGAGTCTATGGGTCTCTGTGTGGTGGTGAGTCTATGGGTCTCTGTGTGGTGGTGGTGAGTCTATGGGTCTCTGTGTGGTGGTGGTGAGTCTATGGGTCTTTGTGTAGTGGTGAGTCTATGGGTCTCATCATCACCACCACCATCACCACCAACACCATCACCACCACCATCATCATCACAACCACCATCACCACTATCATCACTATCACCACCACCATCACCACCATCACCACCATCACCACCACCATCACCACCATCACCACCATCACAACCACCACCACCATCATCACCACCACTACGATCACCACCACCATCACCACCATCACCACCACCATCATCATCACCATCACCACCACCATCACCACCATCACCACCACCATCATCATCACCATCACCACCACCATCACCACCACCACTACCATCACCACCACTACCATCACCACGACCATCACCACCATCATCACGACCACCACCATCACCACCACCACCATCACCACCATCACCACCACCACCATCATCACCACCTCCATCACCACCTCCATCACCACCATCATCACCACCATCACCATCACCACCACCATCATCATCACCACCACCACCATCACCGTCACCACCATCATCACCATGACCACCATCACCACCACCATCATCATCATCACCACCACCATCACCACCATCACCACCACCATCACCACCACCATCATCACCACCACCACCACTATCACCATCACCACCATCACCACCAACATCAAGAGAGACAGAGTTTGTTGATGTTGCCATGTTTATTGAGTCATCCACCATCGCCAAATCAGCTTCCACCATCGATCAATCAGCTTCTATGGGTCTCTGTGTGGTGGTGAGTCTATGGGTCTCTGTGTGGTGGTGAGTCTATGGGTCTCTGTGTGGTGGTGAGTCTATGGGTCTCTGTGTGGTGGTGAGTCTATGGGTCTCTGTGTGGTGGTGAGTCTATGGGTCTCTGTGTGGTGGTGAGTCTACGGGTCTCTGTGTAGTGGTGAGTTTATGTGTCTATGTGTGGTGGTGAGTCTATGGGTCTCTGTGTGGTGGTGAGTCTATGGGTCTCTGTGTGGTGGTGAGTCTATGGGTCTCTGTGTGGTGGTGGTGAGTCACCACCATCACCACCACCATCACCACCACCACCAACATCACCATCACCACCACCATCACCACCACCGTCACCACCATCACCACCACCATCACCACCACCACCATCACCACCACCATCACCACCACCATCACCACCTCCATCAAGAGAGACAGAGATTGTTGATGTTGTCATGTTTATTGAGTTATCCACCATCGACCAATCAGCTTCCACCATCGCCAAATCAGCTTCCACCATCGACCAATCAGCTTCCACCATCGACCAATCAGCTTCCACCATCTACCATCAGCTTCCACCATCGACCAATCAGCTTCCACCATCGACCATCAGCTTCCACCATTGACCAATCAGCTTCTATGGGTCTCTATGTGGTGGTGGTGAGTCTATGGGTCTCTGTGTGGTGGTGAGTCTACAGGTCTCTGTGGTGGTGGTGAGTCTACGGGTCTCTGTGTGATGGTGAGTCTATGGGTCTCTGTGTGGGGGTGAGTCTATGGGTCTCTGTGTGTGTGGTGAGTCTATGCGTCTCTGTGTGGTGGTGAGTCTATGGGTCTCTGTGTGGTGGTGAGTCTATGGGTCTCTGTGTGGTGGTGAGTCTATGGGTCTCTGTGTGGTGGTGAGTCTATGGGTCTCTGTGTGGTGGTGAGTCTATGTGTCTCTGTGTGGTAGTGAGGCTATGGGTCTCTGTGTGGTGGTGAGTCTATGGGTCTCTGTGTGATGGTGAGTCTATGGGTCTCTGTGTGATGGTGAGTCTATGGGTCTCTGTGTGGTGGTGAGTCTATGGGTCTCTGTGTGGTGGTAAGTCTATGGGTCTCTGTGTGGTGGTGAGTCTATGGGTCTCTGTGTGGTGGTGAGTCTATGGGTCTCTGTGTGGTGGTGAGTCTATGGGTCTCTGTGTGATGGTGAGTCTATGGGTCTCTGTGTGGTGGTGAGTCTATGGGTCTCTGTGTGTGTGGTGAGTCTATGGGTCTCTGTGTGGTGGTGAGTCTATGGGTCTCTGTGTGGTGGTGAGTCTATGGGTCTCTTGTGTGGTGGTGAGTCTATGGGTCTCTGTGTGGTGGTGAGTCTATGAGTTTCTGTGTGGTGGTGAGTCTATAGGTCTCTGTGTGGTGGTGAGTCTATGGGTCTCTGTGTGGTGGTGAGTCTATGGGTCTCTGTGTGGTGGTGAGTCTATGGGTCTCTGTGTGGTGGTGAGTCTACGGGTCTCTGTGTGGTGGTGAGTCTACAGGTCTCTATGTGGTGGTGGTGAGTCTATGGGTCTCTGTGTGATGGTGAGTCTATGGGTCTCTGTGTAGTGGTGAGTCTATGGGTCTCTGTGTGGTGGTGAGTCTATGGGTCTCTGTGTGTTGGTGAGTCTATGGGTCTCTGTGTGGTGGTGAGTCTATGGGTCTCTGTGTGTTGGTGAGCCTGTTATATTATCACGGCTGGCTACGTACAGTGAAAGACGTTCAACACACACAGAGACTCACAGAGACACACAGACCCAGAGACACACAGAGACACACAGAGACCCAGAGACCCACAGAGACTCACAGAGACCCACAGAGACTCACAGAGACCCACAGAGACACACAGAGACACACAGAGACACACAGAGACACACAGACACACAGAGACCCACAGAGACTCACAGAGACTCAGAGTCCCACAGAGACCCACAGAGACTCACAGAGACCCACAGAGACTCACAGAGACCCACAGAGACCCACAGAGACACACAGAGACTCACAGAGACCCACAGAGACACACAGAGACCCACAGAGACCCACAGCAACTCACAGAGACTCACAGAGACTCACAGAGACCCACAGAGACACACAGAGACACACAGAGACACACAGACACACAGAGACCCACAGAGACACACAGAGACTCACAGAGACACACAGAGACACACAGAGACCCACAGAGACCCACAGCGACTCACAAAGACTCACAGAGACTCACAGAGACCCACAGAGACTCACAGAGACTCAGAGTCCCACAGAGACCCACAGCGACTCACAGAGACTCACAGAGACCCACAGAGACTCACAGAGACTCAGAGTCCCACAGAGACCCACAGAGACTCACAGAGACCCACAGAGACTCACAGAGACTCAGAGTCCCACAGAGACCCACAGAGACTCACAGAGACACACACAGACACACACAGAGACTCACACACACAGACACTCAGAGACCCACAGAGACTCACAGAGACCCACAGAGACTCACAGAGACCCACAGAGACTCACAGAGACCCACAGAGACTCACAGAGACTCACAGAGACCCACAGAGACTCACAGAGACCCACAGAGACTCACAGAGACTCACAGAGACCCACAGAGACTCACAGAATCTCAGTCCCACAGAGACCCACAGAGACTCACAGAGACCCGCAGAGACTCACAGAGACTCACAGAGACTCACAGAGACTCACAGAGACACACAGAGACACACAGAGACTCACAGAGACTCACAGAGACCCACAGAGACTCACAGAGACATACAGAGACTCACAGAGACACACAGAGACCCACAGAGACTCACAGAGACCCGCAGAGACTCACAGAGACTCACAGAGACTCACAGAGACCCACAGAGACTCACAGAGACTCACAGAGACTCACAGAGACCCACAGAGACATACAGAGACTCACAGAGACCCACAGAGACTCACAGAGACATACAGAGACTCACAGAGACACACAGAGACCCACAGAGACTCACAGAGACACACAGAGACTCACAGAGACTCACAGAGACTCACAGAGACTCACAGAGACTCACAGAGACTCACAGAGACCCACAGAGACATACAGAGACTCACAGAGACCCACAGACACTCAGAGACTCACACAGAGACTCGCAGAGACCCGCAGAGACACACAGAGACCCACACAGAGACACACACAGACACACACAGACACACACAGACACACACAGAGACTCACACACACAGACACTCAGAGACCCACAGAGACACACAGAGACCCACAGAGACTCACAGAGACTCAGAGTCCCACAGAGACTCACAGAGACCCACAGAGACTCACAGAGACTCAGAGTCCCACAGAGACTCACAGAGACTCACAGAGACCCACAGAGACTCACAGAGACTCACAGAGACCCACAGAGACTCACAGAGACTCAGAGTCCCACAGAGACCCACAGAGACTCACAGAGACCCACAGAGACTCGCAGAGACCCACAGAGACTCACAGAGACTCACAGAGACCCACAGAGACATACAGAGACTCACACAGAGACTCACACAGAGATTCACACAGAGACTCGCAGAGACCCACAGAGACACACAGAGACCCACACAGACACACAGAGACACACACACAGACACACACAGAGACACACAGACACACACACACACACAGACACACACACACAGACACACACACACACAGACTCACACAGACACACAGACTCACACAGACACACAGAGACACTCACACAGAGACACACAGAGACACACACAGAGACCCACAGACACTCACAGAGACCCACAGACACTCACAAGAGACTCACACACAGACTCAGATAGACTCAGAGACACACACACACACACAGAGACCCACAGACACTCACAGAGACCCACAGACACTCACAGAGACTCACACACAGACTCAGATAGACTCAGAGACACACACACACACAGAGACCCACAGACACTCACAGAGACTCACACACAGACTCAGATAGACTCAGAGACACACACACACACAGACACACACACACAGACCCACAGACACACAGAGAAATATATTACATGTTTTTGGTGTAGGGTACAGTTCGGTGTACAGTGTGTGTACAGTGTGGCATTGTGCGTGTACAGTTGTGTACAGTGTGATACTGTGTGTACAGTGTGATACTGTGTACAGTGTGATACTGTGTGTACAGTGTTGGGTGTGGTGTGCCCCCATAGCTACCCCTAAAACCCCATCAGATCCCCTATAACCTCACCCTCAGATCCCCTATAACCCCACCAGATCCCCTATAACCCCATCAGATCCCCTATAACCCCATCAGATCCCCTATAACCCCATCAGATCCCCTATAACCCCATCAGATCCCCTATAACCCCATCAGATCCCCTATAACCCCATCAGATCCCCTATAACCCCATCAGATGCCCTATAACCCCATCAGATCCCCTATAACCCCATCAGATCCCCTATAACCCAACCAGATCCCCTATAACCCCACCCTCAGATCCCCTATAACCCCATCAGATCCCCTATAACCCCATCAGATCCCCTATAACCCCGCCCTTAGATCCCCTATAACTCCACCCTCAGATCCCCTATAACCCCATCAAATGCCCTATAACCCCATCAGATCCCCTGTAACCCCATCAGATCCCCTATAACCCCATCAGATCCCCTATAACCCCATCAGATCCCCTATAACCCCATCAGATCCCCTATAACCCCATCAGATCCCCTATAACCCTATCAGATGCCCTAAAACCCCATCAGATCCCCTATAACCCTATCAGATGCCCTACAACCCCATCAGATCCCCTATGATCCCCTATAACCCCATAAGATCCCCTATAACCCCATCAGATCCCCTATAACCCCATCAGATCCCCTATAACCCCACCCTCAGATCCCCTATAACCCCACCCTCAGATCCCCTATAACCCCATCAGATGCCCTATAACCCCATCAGATCCCCTATAACCCCATAAGATCCCCTATAACCCTATCAGATGCCCTACAACCCCATCAGATCCCCTATAACCCCATCAGATCCCCTATAACCCCATCAGATCCCCTATAACCCCATCAGATGCCCTAAAACCCCATCAGATCCCCTAAAACCCCATCAGATCCCCTATAACCCCATCAGATCCCCTATAACCCCATCAGATCCCCTATAACCCCATCAGATGCCCTATAACCCCATCAGATCCCCTATAACCTCATCAGATCCCCTATAACCCCATCAGATGCCCTATAACCCCATCAGATCCCCTATAACCCCATCAGATCCCCTATAACCCCATCAGATCCCCTATAACCCCATCAGATCCCCTATAACCCCATCAGATGCCCTAAAACCCTATCAGATGCCTTACAACCCCATCAGATGCCTTACAACCCCATCAGATCCCCTATAACCCCATCAGATCCCCTATAACCCCATCAGATCCCCTATAACCCCATCAGATCCCCTATAACCCCATCAGATCCCCTATAACCCCGCCCTTAGATCCCCTATAACCCTATCAGATGCCCCAAAAACCCCCATCCTTTTCAACTCCTTCACTGATTCATTCCCCCACCACCGATGAATCCTTCACCGATTCATTCCCCCACCCCCGCCACTGAAGGAGCCTCAGCCTCCACCGCCTCCTCCTCCTCCTCTGCTGCTGGAGGCTCGTCACGATTCGGGACCCACAAACCGGAATCGACGCACCGCTGCATGTGATACTTTGCCTCCTGTAAGCAGAGAGAGTTAGTTAGTGAGTCAGTCAGTGAGTCAGTGAGTCAGTCAGTGAGTCAGTCACTCAGTCAGACAGTCAGTCAGTGAGTCAGTCAGTGAGTCACTCAGTCACTCACCGCTGCATGTGGTACTTTGCCTCCTGTAAGCAGAGGGAGTGAGTCAGTCAGAGAGTGAGTCAGTCAGTGAGTCAGTCAGTCAGTCACTCAGTCACTCACTCACTCACCGCTGCATGTGGTACTTTGCCTCCTGTAAGCAGAGACAGTGAGTTAGTTAGTCAGTGAGTCAGTCAGTGAGTCAGTCAGTGAGTGAGTCAGTGAGTCACTCACTCAACGCACCGCTGCATGTGGTACTTTGCCTCCTGTAAGCACAGTCAGTGAGTCATTCAGTGAGTCACTCAGTGAGTCAGTCAGTGAGTCAGTCAGTCAGTCAGTGAGTGAGTCAGTCAGTCAGTCAGTGAGTCAGTCAGTGAGTTAGTTAGTTAGTCAGTCAGTGAGTCACTCAGTCAGTCACTCAGTCACTCACTCACTCACCGCTGCATGTGATACTTTGCCTCCTGTAAGCACAGTGAGTCAGTGAGTCAGTGAGTGAGTCAGTCAGTGAGTCAGTCAGTCAGTGAGTCAGTCACTCACTCAACGCACCGCTGCATGTGGTACTTTGCCTCCTGTAAGCAGAGAGTTAGTGAGTCAGTGAGTCAGTCAGTCACTCAGTGAGTCACTCAGTCAGTCAGTCAGTGAGTCAGTGAGTCACTCAACGCACCGCTGCATGTGGTACTTTGCCTCCTGTAAGCACAGAGAGTGAGTCAGTCAGAGAGTGAGTCAGTCACTCAGTCAGTCAGTCAGTGAGTCACTCAGTGAGTGAGTCACTCACTCAGTCAGTCACTCACTCACCGCACCGCTGCATGTGGTACTTTGCCTCCTGTAAGCACAGTGAGTTAGTCAGTCAGTCAGTCAGTGAGTCACTCAGTGAGTCAGTCAGTCAGTGAGTCAGTCAGTGAGTCAGTCAGTCAGTCACTCAGTGAGTCACTCACTCACTCACTCAATCGACCCACCACTGCATGTGGTACTTTGCCTCCTGTAAGCACAGAGAGTCAGTCACTCAGTCAGTCACTCAGTCAGTCACTCAGTGAGTCAGTGAGTGAGTGACTGAGTCAGTCAGTGAGTCAGTCAGTTAGTCAGTCAGTGAGTCACTCAGTCAGTCACTCAGTGAGTCACTCACTCAACGCACCGCTGCATGTGGTACTTTGCCTCCTGTAAGCACAGAGAGTTAGTCAGTCACTCAGTGAGTCACTCAGTCAGTCAGTGAGTCAGTCAGTGAGTCAGTCAGTGAGTCAGTCAGTGAGTCAGTCAGTCAGTGAGTGAGTCACTCACTCAGTCAGTCACTCACTCAACGCACCGCTGCATGTGGTACTTTGCCTCCTGTAAGCAGAGTGAGTCAGTGAGTCACTCAGTGAGTCACTCAGTCAGTCAGTGACTCAGTCAGTGAGTCAGTCAGTGAGTCAGTCAGTGAGTCAGTCAGTCAGTGAGCGAGTCACTCACTCAGTCAGTCACTCACTCAACGCACCGCTGCATGTGGTACTTTGCCTCCTGTAAGCAGAGTGAGTCAGTGAGTCACTCAGTGAGTCAGTCAGTCACTCAGTGAGTCACTCAGTCAGTCAGTGAGTCACTCAGTCAGTCACTCAACAAACCGCTGCATGTGGTACTTTGCCTCCTGTAAGCACAGAGAGTGAGTCAGTCACTCAGTCAGTCAGTCAGTGAGTCAGTCAGTCAGTGAGTGAGTCAGTGAGTCAGTCAGTCACTCAGTCAGTCACTCAGTGAGTCAGTCAGTCAGTGAGTCACTCAGTGAGTCACTCAGTTAGTTACTCAGTCAGTCATTCATTCACTCACTCAACGCACCGCTGCATGTGATACTTTGCCTCCTGTAAGCACAGACAGTCAGTCAGTCAGTGAGTCAGTCAGTGAGTCAGGCAGTTAGTCAGTCAGTCAGTCAGTGAGTCAGTCAGTCAGTGAGTGAGTGAGTCAGTCACTCAGTCAGTCACTCAGTCAGTCAGTCACTCAGTCAGTCACTCAGTCACTCAGCCAGCAAGTCACTCACTCAGTCACTCAGTCAGTCATTCACTCAGTCACTCAGTCACTCGACCCACCGCTGCATGTGGTACTTTGCCTCCTGTAAGCACAGAGAGTTAGTCAGTCAGTCAGTGAGTCAGTGACTCAGTCAGTCAGTGACTCAGTCAGTCAGTGACTCAGTCAGTCACTCAGTGAGTCAGTCAGTCAGTGAGTCAGTTACTCAGTCACTCACTCAACGCACCGCTGCATGTGGTACTTTGCCTCCTGTAAGCAGAGAGGGAGTCAGTCACTCAGTGAGTCAGTCAGTCAGTCAGTGAGTCAGTCAGTGAGTCAGTGAGTCACTCAGTGAGTCAGTGAGTCAGTCACTCAGTCAGTCACTCATTCACTCGACCCACCGCTGCATGTGGTACTTTGCCTCCTGTAAGCACAGAGAGTCACTCAGTCAGTCAGTTAGTTAGTCAGTCAGTCAGTGAGTCAGTCAGTGAGTCAGTCAGTCAGTGAGTCAGTGAGTCAGTCACTCAGTGAGTCAGTCACCCAGTCAATCAGTGAGTCAGTGAGTCAGTCAGTCAGTGAGTCAGTCAGTGAATCAGTCAGTGAGTCAGTGAGTCAGTCAGTGAGTCAGTCACCCAGTCAGTGAGTGAGTCAGTGAGTGAGTCAGTGAGTGAGTCAGTGAGTGAGTCAGTGAGTCAGTCAGTCACTCACTCAGTCACTCAGCGAGTCAGTTACTCACTCACCCACTCACTCGGCCACCCACTCACGCACCAGATGGGCAGTTGATCAGAGGGTCAATTGATCAGAGGGTCAAGTGATCAGAAGGGCAGCTGGAAGGGCAGCCGGAGCTCACCGTGGGGTCCAGGGTGGTGATAGTCTCCTGAAGCAGCTGAATGTCCTTGGAGTCGAAGCACTTCTGCAGGATCTGTGTGGACACACAGACACACAGACACACACACACAGTCACTCATACACTCACACACACAGACACACACACACAGACACACACTCACCCACTCACTCACTCATACACTCACTCACTCACCCACTCACTCATACACTCACTCATACACTCACACACTCACTCACTCACTCATACACACACTCACTCACTCACTCATACACTCACTCATACACTCACTCATACACTCACTCATTCACTCATACACTCACTCATACACTCACTCACTCATACACTCACTCACTCATACACTCACTCACTCACACACTCACTCACACACTCACTCACTCACCCACTCACTCATACACACACTCATACACTCACTCACTCATACACTCACTCACTCATACACTCACTCACTCATACACTCACTCATAAACTCACTCACTCACTCATAAACTCACTCACTCACTCATACACTCACTCACTCATACACTCACTCACACTCACTCATACACTCACTCACACACTCACTCACTCATACACTCACTCACCCACTCACTCACTCATACACACACTCATACACACACTCACTCATACACTCACTCACTCACACACTCACACACTCATACACTCACTCATACACTCACTCATACACTCACTCATACACTCACTCATACACTCACTCACACACTCACTCACTCATACACTCACTCATACACTCACTCACACACTCACTCACACACTCACTCACACACTCACTCATACACTCACTCACACACTCACTCATACACTCACTCACTCATACACTCATACACTCACTCACTCACCCACTCACACACTCACACACTCATACACTCACTCATACACTCATACACTCACTCATACACTCACACACTCATACACTCACTCATACACTCATACACTCACTCATACACTCACACACTCATACACTCACTCATACACTCACACACTCACTCACTCACTCATACACTCACTCACTCATACACTCACTCACTCACCCACTCACTCACTCACCCACTCACCCACTCACTCACCCACTCACTCACTCACACACTCACTCATACACTCACACACTCACTCACTCACACTCACTCACTCACTCACCCACTCACACACTCACTCATACACTCACCCACCCACTCACTCACCCACTCACTCACTCACCCACTCACTCATACACTCACTCACTCACCCACTCACCCACTCACCCACTCACTCACTCACCCACCCACCTACTCACTCACCCACTCACTCACTCACTCACCCACTCACCCACCCACCTACTCACTCACCCACCCACTCACCCACTCACCCACTCACTCACCCACTCACTCACCCACTCACCCACTCACTCACCCACTCACTCACCCACTCACTCACTCACCCACCCACTCACTCACCCACCCACCCACTCACCCACCCACTCACCCACCCACTCACTCACCCACTCACTCACCCACTCACCCACCCACTCACCCACCCACTCACTCACTCACCCACCCACTCACCCACCCACTCACCCACCCACTCATACACTCACTCACCCACCCACTCGCCCACTCACTCACCCACTCACTCACCCACTCACTCACTCACCCACTCACTCACCCACTCACCCACTCACTCACCCACTCACTCACCCACTCACCCACTCACTCACCCACTCACTCACCCACTCACTCACTCACCCACCCACTCACTCACCCACCCACCCACTCACCCACCCACTCACCCACCCACTCACTCACCCACTCACTCACCCACTCACCCACCCACTCACCCACCCACTCATACACTCACTCACCCACCCACTCGCCCACTCACTCACCCACTCACTCACCCACTCACTCACTCACCCACTCACTGTCTCCCTGTGGAGTAATCTAGAGATGTTACCCCAGGGATAACCTCTATCACCTCTGGCCCTGTAGGTTACCCCAGGGATAACCTCTATCACCTCTGGCCCTGTAGGTTACCCCAGGAATAACCTCTATCACCTCTGGCCCTGTAGGTTACCCCAGGGATAACCTCTATCATCTCTGGCCCTGTAGGTTACCCCAGGGATAACCTCTATCACCTCTGGCCCTGCAGGTTACCCCAGGGATAACCTCTATCACCTCTGGCCCTGTAGGTTACCCCAGGGATAACCTCTATCACCTCTGGCCCTGTAGGTTACCCCAGGAATAACCTCTATCACCTCTGGCCCTGTAGGTTACCCCAGGGATAACCTCTATCATCTCTGGCCCTGTAGGTTACCCCAGGGATAACCTCTATCACCTCTGGCCCTGCAGGTTACCCCAGGGATAACCTCCATCACCTCTGGCCCTGTAGGTTACCCCAGGGATAACCTCCATCACCTCTGGCCCTGTAGGTTACCCCAGGGATAACCTCTATCACCTCTGGCCCTGTAGGTTACCCCAGGGATAACCTCTATCACCTCTGGCCCTGTAGGTTACCCCAGGGATAACCTCTCACCTCTGGCCCTGTAGGTTACCCCAGGGATAACCTCTCACCTCTGGCCCTGTAGGTTACCCCAGGGATAACCTCTATCACCTCTGGGCCTGCAGGTTACCCCAGGGATAACCTCTATCACCTCTGGCCCTGTAGGTTACCCCAGGGATAACCTCCATCACCTCTGGCCCTGTAGGTTACCCCAGGGATAACCTCCATCACCTCTGGGCCTGTAGGTTACCCCAGGAATAACCTCTATCACCTCTGGCCCTGTAGGTTACCCCAGGGATAACCTCTATCACCTCTGGCCCTGTAGGTTACCCCAGGGATAACCTCCATCACCTCTGGCCCTGTAGGTTACCCCAGGGATAACCTCCATCACGTCTGGCCCTGTAGGTTACCCCAGGGATAACCTCTCACCTCTGGCCCTGTAGGTTACCCCAGGGATAACCTCTATCACCTCTGGCCCTGTAGGTTACCCCAGGGATAACCTCTATCACCTCTGGCCCTGTTGGTTACCCCAGGGATAACCTCTATCACCTCTGGCCCTGTAAGTTACCCCAGGGATAACCTCCATCACCTCTGGCCCTGTAGGTTACCCCAGGGATAACCTCTATCACCTCTGGCCCTGTAGGTTACCCCAGGGATAACCTCTATCACCTCTGGCCCTGTAGGTTACCCCAGGGATAACCTCTATCACCTCTGGCCCTGTAGGTTACCCCAGGGATAACCTCTATCACCTCTGGCCCTGTAGGTTACCCCAGGGATAACCTCCATCACCTCTGGCCCTGTAGGTTACCCCAGGGATAACCTCCATCACCTCTGGCCCTGTAGGTTACCCCAGGGATAACCTCCATCACCTCTGGCCCTGTAGGTTACCCCAGGGATAACCTCTATCACCTCTGGCCCTGTAGGTTACCCCAGGGATAACCTCTATCACCTCTGGCCCTGTAGGTTACCCCAGTGATAACCTCCATCACCTCTGGCCCTGTAGGTTACCCCAGGGATAACCTCTATCACCTCTGGCCCTGTAGGTTACCCCAGGGATAACCTCCATCACCTCTGGCCCGGCAGGTTACCCCAGGGATAACCTCTATCACCTCTGGCCCTGTAGGTTACCCCAGGGATAACCTCTATCACCTCTGGCCCTCTAGGTTACCCCAGGGATAACCTCCATCACCTCTGGCCCTGTAGGTTACCCCAGGGATAACCTCCATCACCTCTGGCCCTGTAGGTTACCCCAGGGATAACCTCCATCACCTCTGGCCCTGTAGGTTACCCCAGGGATAACCTCTATCACCTCTGGCCCTGTAGGTTACCCCAGGGATAACCTCTATCACCTCTGGCCCTGTAGGTTACCCCAGGGATAACCTCTATCACCTCTGG
>NW_027422647.1:340214-345214 GCF_048934315.1 Petromyzon marinus
TGAGTGACTGAGTGAGTGACTGACTGAGTGAGTGACTGAGTGAGTGACTGAGTGAGTGACTGAGTGACTGAGTGAGTGACTGAGTGACTGAGTGAGTGACTGAGTGAGTGACTGAGTGAGTGACTGACTGAGTGACTGAGTGAGTGACTGAGTGAGTGACTGAGTGAGTGACTGAGTGACTGAGTGAGTGACTGAGTGAGTGACTGACTGACTGACTGAGTGAGTGACTGACTGACTGAGTGACTGAGTGAGTGACTGACTGAGTGACTGACTGACTGAGTGACTGACTGACTGAGTGACTGACTGACTGAGTGACTGACTGACTGACTGAGTGACTGAGTAACTGAGTGACTGACTGACTGAGTGACTGACTGACTGACTGAGTGACTGACTGACTGACTGAGTGACTGACTGAGTGACTGAGTGACTGACTGACTGACTGAGTGACTGACTGAGTGGCTGAGTAACTGAGTGACTGACTGACTGACTGACTGAGTGACTGACTGAGTGACTGAGTGACTGAGTGAGTGAATGAGTGACTGAGTGAGTGACTGACTGACTGAGTGACTGAGTGAGTGACTGACTGAGTGACTGACTGAGTGACTGACTGACTGACTGAGTGACTGACTGACTGACTGACTGACTGACTGACTGAGTGACTGAGTGACTGAGTGAGTGACTGAGTGACTGACTGAGTGACTGACTGAGTGACTGACTGACTGAGTGAGTGACTGAGTGAGTGACTGACTGACTGAGTGACTGACTGAGTGACTGAGTGACTGACTGACTGAGTGAGTGACTGAGTGACTGAGTGAGTGACTGAGTGAGTGACTGAGTGAGTGACTGAGTGAGTGACTGAGTGACTGAGTGAGTGACTGAGTGACTGACTGAGTGACTGAGTGACTGAGTGACTGACTGAGTGACTGAGTGACTGACTGACTGAGTGACTGAGTGACTGAGTGACTGACTGAGTGACTGAGTGACTGACTGACTGAGTGACTGAGTGACTGACTGACTGACTGACTGAGTGACTGAGTGACTGAGTGAGTGAATGAGTGACTGAGTGACTGAGTGACTGACTGAGTGACTGAGTGAGTGACTGAGTGACTGAGTGACTGACTGACTGACTGACTGAGTGACTGAGTGACTGAGTGACTGACTGACTGACTGTCTGAGTGAGTGACTGACTGACTGAGTGACTGAGTGACTGACTGACTGACTGAGTGACTGAGTGACTGAGTGACTGAGTGAGTGAATGAGTGACTGAGTGACTGAGTGACTGACTGAGTGACTGAGTGAGTGACTGAGTGACTGAGTGACTGACTGACTGACTGACTGAGTGACTGAGTGACTGAGTGACTGACTGACTGAGTGACTGACTGAGTGACTGACTGAGTGACTGAGTGACTGACTGACTGAGTGACTGACTGACTGACTGAGTGACTGAGTGAGTGACTGAGTGAGTGACTGACTGAGTGACTGAGTGACTGAGTGACTGACTGACTGACTGAGTGACTGACTGAGTGACTGAGTGAGTGACTGAGTGAGTGACTGACTGACTGAGTGACTGACTGAGTGACTGAGTGACTGAGTGACTGAGTGACTGACTGACTGACTGAGTGACTGAGTGACTGACTGAGTGAGTGACTGAGTGACTGACTGACTGAGTGACTGACTGACTGACTGAGTGACTGACTGACTGAGTGACTGACTGAGTGACTGACTGAGTGACTGACTGACTGAGTGACTGAGTGAGTGACTGAGTGAGTGACTGAGTGAGTGACTGAGTGAGTGACTGAGTGACTGAGTGAACGACTGAGTGACTGACTGAGTGAGTGACTGAGTGACTGAGTGAGTGACTGAGTGAGTGACTGAGTGAGTGACTGAGTGACCGAGTGACTGAGTGACTGACTGAGTGAGTGACTGAGTGAGTGACTGAGTGACTGAGTGAGTGACTGACTGAGTGAGTGACTGAGTGACTGAGTGAGTGAATGAGTGACTGAGTGAGTGACTGAGTGACTGAGTGAGTGACTGAGTGAGTGACTGACTGAGTGACTGACTGAGTGACTGAGTGAGTGAATGAGTGACTGAGTGAGTGACTGAGTGACTGAGTGAGTGACTGAGTGAGTGACTGAGTGAGTGACTGACTGATTGAGTGACTGAGTGACTGAGTGAGTGACTGAGTGACTGAGTGAGTGACTGAGTGAGTGACTGAGTGAGTGACTGACTGATTGAGTGACTGAGTGACTGAGTGAGTGACTGAGTGACTGAGTGAGTGACTGAGTGAGTGACTGAGTGAGTGACTGACTGATTGAGTGACTGAGTGACTGAGTGAGTGACTGAGTGAGTGACTGAGTGAGTGACTGACTGATTGAGTGACTGAGTGACTGAGTGAGTGACTGAGTGAGTGACTGAGTGAGTGACTGACTGAGTGAGTGACTGAGTGAGTGACTGAGTGAGTGACTGAGTGACTGAGTGAGTGACTGAGTGACTGAGTGAGTGACTGAGTGAGTGACTGAGTGAGTGACTGACTGAGTGACTGAGTGAGTGACTGAGTGAGTGACTGAGTGAGTGACTGAGTGAGTGAGTGACTGAGTGAGTGAGTGAGTGACTGAGTGAGTGACTGACTGAGTGAGTGACTGACTGACTGACTGAGTGAGTGACTGACTGAGTGACTGACTGACTGACTGACTGAGTGACTGACTGACTGAGTGACTGACTGACTGACTGACTGAGTGACTGAGTAACTGAGTGACTGACTGACTGAGTGACTGACTGACTGACTGAGTGACTGACTGACTGACTGAGTGACTGACTGAGTGACTGAGTGACTGACTGACTGACTGAGTGACTGACTGAGTGGCTGAGTAACTGAGTGACTGACTGACTGAGTGACTGAGTGACTGACTGACTGACTGAGTGACTGACTGAGTGACTGAGTGACTGAGTGAGTGAATGAGTGACTGAGTGAGTGACTGACTGACTGAGTGACTGAGTGAGTGACTGACTGAGTGACTGACTGAGTGACTGACTGACTGACTGAGTGACTGACTGACTGACTGACTGACTGAGTGACTGACTGACTGACTGAGTGACTGAGTGACTGAGTGAGTGACTGAGTGACTGACTGAGTGACTGACTGAGTGACTGACTGACTGAGTGAGTGACTGAGTGAGTGACTGACTGACTGAGTGACTGACTGAGTGACTGAGTGACTGACTGACTGAGTGAGTGACTGAGTGACTGAGTGAGTGACTGAGTGAGTGACTGAGTGAGTGACTGAGTGAGTGACTGAGTGACTGAGTGAGTGACTGAGTGACTGACTGAGTGACTGAGTGACTGACTGACTGAGTGACTGAGTGACTGACTGAGTGACTGAGTGACTGACTGACTGAGTGACTGAGTGACTGACTGACTGACTGACTGAGTGACTGAGTGACTGAGTGAGTGAATGAGTGACTGAGTGACTGAGTGACTGACTGAGTGACTGAGTGAGTGACTGAGTGACTGAGTGAGTGAGTGACTGAGTGACTGAGTGACTGACTGACTGAGTGACTGACTGACTGACTGACTGTCTGAGTGAGTGACTGACTGACTGAGTGACTGAGTGACTGACTGACTGACTGAGTGACTGAGTGACTGAGTGAGTGAATGAGTGACTGAGTGACTGAGTGACTGACTGAGTGACTGAGTGAGTGACTGAGTGACTGAGTGACTGAGTGACTGACTGACTGACTGAGTGAGTGACTGAGTGACTGAGTGACTGACTGACTGAGTGACTGACTGAGTGACTGACTGAGTGACTGAGTGAGTGACTGAGTGAGTGACTGAGTGACTGACTGACTGAGTGAGTGACTGAGTGACTGAGTGACTGACTGAGTGAGTGACTGAGTGAGTGACTGAGTGACTGAGTGACTGACTGAGTGAGTGACTGAGTGACTGAGTGACTGACTGACTGACTGAGTGAGTGACTGAGTGAGTGAGTGAGTGTCTGAGTGAGTGACTGAGTGACTGAGTGACTGACTGACTGACTGACTGAGTGACTGAGTGACTGACTGACTGAGTGACTGACTGAGTGACTGACTGAGTGACTGACTGAGTGACTGAGTGACTGACTGACTGAGTGACTGACTGACTGAGTGACTGAGTGAGTGACTGAGTGAGTGACTGACTGAGTGACTGAGTGACTGAGTGACTGACTGACTGACTGAGTGACTGACTGAGTGACTGAGTGAGTGACTGAGTGACTGACTGACTGAGTGACTGACTGAGTGACTGAGTGACTGAGTGAGTGACTGACTGAGTGACTGACTGACTGACTGAGTGACTGACTGAGTGACTGAGTGACTGAGTTACTGACTGACTGACTGACTGACTGAGTGACTGACTGACTGAGTGACTGACTGAGTGACTGACTGAGTGACTGACTGACTGACTGAGTGACTGACTGAGTGACTGAGTGACTGAGTGACTGACTGACTGACTGACTGAGTGACTGAGTGACTGACTGAGTGAGTGACTGAGTGACTGACTGACTGAGTGACTGACTGACTGACTGAGTGACTGACTGACTGAGTGACTGACTGAGTGTCTGTGTGAGTGTCTGAGTGTCTGAGTGAGTGACTGTGTGAGTGTCTGAGTGAGTGACTGACTGACTGAGTGACTGAGTGAGTGACTGAGTGACTGAGTGAGTGACTGACTGAGTGACTGAGTGACTGAGTGAGTGACTGAGTGACTGAGTGAGTGACTGACTGAGTGACTGAGTGACTGAGTGACTGAGTGAGTGACTGAGTGACTGAGTGAGTGACTGAGTGACCTTGACTTTGTTGAAGAACTGCCGGAAGCATCCGCGTGGGTCGATGTTCAGGTTGGATGCAAGCTGCAGAATGAACTGCATCACGATCGTCTGGTGGGCCACCTGCTCCATCAGAGCCTGCTTCTGTGACACACACACAGACACACACACACACACAGACACACACACACAGACATAGATACAG
>NW_027422647.1:350214-351904 GCF_048934315.1 Petromyzon marinus
CACTACACACACACTACACTACACACTACACTACACACACACTACACCCACACACACTAGACACACTACACACACACTACACCCACACTACACTACACACACTACACACACACACACTACACACACACACACTACACACACACTACACTACACACCCACACACTACACACACACTACACTACACCCACACACTACACCCACACTACACCACACCCACACTCACCTCCTCCACCTGAAGGTCTATGCACCATATCACCAGGTAGTTGGCTGTCTCCTCACAGACCAGGTCACACACTACACTACACACTACACTACACACTACACTACACACACACCACCCACACACACACTACACACACTACACTACACCCACACACACACACTACACACACACTACACTACACCCACACTACACACCCACACACACTACACCCACACTCACCTCCTCCACCTGAAGGTCTATGCACCATATCACCAGGTAGTTGGCTGTCTCCTCACAGACCAGGTCACACACTACACTACACACTACACTACACACACTACACACACACTACACTACACACACACTACACCCACACTACACTACACACACACACTACACCCACACTACACTACACACACACTACACCCACACTACACTACACACACACACTACACACACTACACACACTAGACACACACTACACACTAGACACACACTAGACACACTACACTACACCCACACACTACACTACACCCACACACTACCCACACACCACACTACACCCACACACTACACTACACCCACACACCACCCACACACTACACTACACCCACACACCACCCACACACTACACTACACCCACACTACACTACACACACTACACCACACCCACACTCACCTCCTCCACCTGAAGGTCTATGCACCATATCACCAGGTAGTTGGCTGTCTCCTCACAGACCAAGTCACACTACACACTACACACACACCCACACTACACACACTACACCCACACTACACTACACCCACACACACACTACACACACACTACACCCACACTCACCTCCTCCACCTGAAGGTCTATGCACCATATCACCAGGTAGTTGGCTGTCTCCTCACAGACCAGGTCCGGGTTGTCCGACAGGTACCGCTGACTGTCCTCCCATCTCTTCAGCATCCCTGATATCCGCAACAAGACACAGCCCCCGTATCCGCTGTAGAGACACACCCAGCCCCCCGTATCCGCTGTAGAGACACGCCCAGCCCCCCATATCCGCTGTAGAGACGCGCCCAGCCCCCGTATCCGCTGTAGAGACGCGCCCAGCCCCCCGTATCCGCTGTAGAGACACGCCCAGCCCCCCGTATCCGCTGTAGAGACACGCCCAGCCCCCGTATCCGCTACATCGTCACGCCGCAGCGGCACCCCCCGTATCCGCTATAGAGACACGCCCAGCCCCCCGTATCCGCTGTAGAGACACGCCCGGCCCCCCGTATCCGCTGTAGAGACACGCCCAGCCCCCCGTATCCGCTACAGCGTCACGCCGCAGCGGCACCCCCCGTATCCGCTGTAGAGACACGCCCAGCCCCCGTATCCGCTACAGCGTCACGCCTCGGCAGCCCCCGTATCCGCTGTAGAAACACACCCAGCCCCCGTATCCGCTACATCGTCACGCCGCAGCGGCCCCCGTATCCGCTGTAGAGACACGCCAT
>NW_027422647.1:352004-379504 GCF_048934315.1 Petromyzon marinus
GTTAGTTAGTCAGGTAGTTAGTCAGGTAGTTAGTCAGGTAGTTAGTTAGTTAGTCAGGTAGTTAGTTAGTGAGGTAGTTAGTTAGTTAGTCAGGTAGTTAGTTAGTCAGGTAGTTAGTTAGGTAGTTAGTTAGGTAGTTAGTCAGGTAGTTAGTCAGGTAGTTAGTTAGTCAGGTAGTTAGTCAGGTAGTTAGTCAGGTAGTTAGTTAGTTAGTCAGGTAGTTAGTTAGTGAGGTAGTTAGTTAGTTAGTCAGGTAGTTAGTTAAGTCAGGTAGTTAGTTAGGTAGTTAGTTAGTCAGGTAGTTAGTTAGTCAGGTAGTTAGTCAGGTAGTCAGTCAGGTAGTCAGGTAGTTAGTTAGTTAGTCAGGTAGTTAGTCAGGTAGGTTAGTTAGCAGTAGGCCGAGAGGGTCCACAGCCACCTAGCACAGGTGATGATTCAGGTGGTTAGTCAGGTAGTTAGTCAGGTGGTTAGTCAGGTAGTTAGTCAGGTAGTTAGTCAGGTAGTTAGTTAGGTAGTTAGTCAGGTAGTTAGTTAGTCAGGTAGTTAGTAAGGTAGTTAGTCAGTTAGTTAGTCAGTCAGTTAGTGAGTTAATTAGTCAGTTAGTTAGTCAGTCAGGTAGTTAGTCAGGTAGTTAGTTAGTCAGGTAGTTAGTCAGGTAGTTAGTCAGGTTGTTAGTCAGGTAGTTAGTTAGTCAGTTAGTTAGTCAGGTAGTTAGTCAGTCAGTTAGTTAGTCAGGTAGTTAGTTAGTCAGTTAGTTAGTTAGTCTCCCCGTGTCTCTCTTTCCCCGTGTCTCTCTCCCCGTATCTCTCTCTCCCCGTGTCTCTCTCCCCCTCCCCCGTGTCTCTCTCCCCGTGTCTCTCTTCCCGTGTCTCTCTCTCCCCGTGTCTCTCTCTCCCCGTGTCTCTCTCCCCCCCATGTCTCTCTCCCCTCCCCCCGTGTCTCTCTCCCCGTGTCTCTCTCCCCGTGTCTCTCTCCCCGTGTCTCTCTCTCCCCGTGTCTCTCTCTCTCCGTGTCTCTCTCTCTCCCCGTGTCTCTCTCTCTCCCCGTGTCTCTCTCTCTCCCCGTGTCTCTCTCTCTCCCCGTGTCTCTCTCTCTCCCCGTGTCTCTCTCTCCCCGTGTCTCTCTCTCCCCGTGTCTCTCTCTCCCCGTGTCTCTCTCTCCCCGTGTCTCTCTCTCCCCGTGTCTCTCTCTCCCCGTGTCTCTCTCCCCGTGTCTCTCTCTCCCCGTGTCTCTCTCTCTCCCCGTGTCTCTCTCTCTCCCCGTGTCTCTCTCTCCCCGTGTCTCTCTCTCTCCCCGCGTCTCTCCTGTGTCTCTCTCTCCCCGTGTCTCTCTCTCTCCCCGTGTCTCTCTCTCCCCCGTGTCTCTCTCTCCCCGTGTCTCTCTCCCGCGTCTCTCTCTCTCCCCGCGTCTCTCTCTCTCCCCGTGTCTCTCTCTCCCCGTGTCTCTCTCTCTCCCCGTGTCTCTCTCTCCCCGTGTCTCTCTCTCCCCGTGTCTCTCTCTCCCCGTGTCTCTCTCTCTCCCCGTGTCTCTCTCTCTCCCCGTGTCTCTCTCTCTCCCCGTGTTTCTCTCTCTCCCCGTGTCTCTCTCTCCCCGTGTCTCTCTCCCCGTGTCTCTCTCTCTCCCGTGTCTCTCTCTCTCCCCGTGTCTCTCTCTCTCCCCGTGTCTCTCACCTCGCAGTAGATGGGAGGTTTGTGTTCGGGTCTTGAGAAGAAAGCCAACAGCTGATCCCTCTCGATATTAAAACCTCCTCCTCCACAGAGAGACACAGAGAGACAGAGACGCTCACTCACCCACTCACTCAACCACTCACTCAACCACTCACTCACTCACTCAACCACTCACTCAACCACTCACTCAACCACTCACTCAGCCACTCACCCACTCAGCCACTCACCCACTCAGCCACTCACTCAGCCACTCACTCAGCCACTCACTCAGCCACTCACTCAGCCACTCACTCAGCCACTCACTCAGCCACTCACTCACTCACTCACCCACCCACTCACCCACCCATTCACCCACTCACTCATTCACTCACCCACCCATTCACCACTCACTCATTCACTCACCCACTCACCCACTCATTCACCCACTCACTCACTCCACCCACTCACTCACTCACCCACTCACTCATTCACCCACCCACCCACCCACTCACCCACCCACCCACCCACCCACTCACCCACCCACCCACTCACCCACCCACCCACTCACCCACCCACCCACTCACCCACCCACCCACCCACTCACCATCACCACAGATGCCAGGAGTGAACTTCTGAACCAGCAGACAGCGGCTATGCACCGACTCATCGCTCAGTGCGCCCGGCTCAGCCCAGTGAACATACAGGAGCCTGGGTCCACCACCACCACCACCACCACCGCCACCACCACCACCGCCATCGTCATCAGGGTCAGCCTCCAGGGGCATTGCCTGCAGATGGCGATTGGCCCGTGCCGCTCCATCCTTCTTCATGAACTCCACAAAACCGTAGCCCTGTTGGGGTAGTGGGGGGAGGGGAAACTCAGCCACCACAAACCACCCACCAACTCACTCTTCACTCACCCACTCACTCACCCACTCACTCACCCACCCACTCACTCAATCACTCACCCACCAACCAACCCATCCACCCACTCACTCAATCACTCACCCACTCACTCACCCACTCACCCACTCACTCACCCACTCACTCACCACTCACTCACTCACCCTCCCACTCACTCATCCACCAACCCACCCACCCACTCACTCACCCACTCACTCACCCACTCATTCACTCACTCACTCACTCACCCACCCACCCACTCACCCACCCACTCACCCACTCACCAACCCACCCACTCACTCACCAACCCACCCACTCACTCACTCACTCACCCACTCACTCACCCACTCACTCAGTCACTCACTCATTCACTCAGTCACTCACTCATCAACCCACCCACCCACTCACTCACTAACTCACCCACTCACTCACCCACCCACTCACTCACCCACCCACCCACTCACACACTCACTCACCAACCCACTCACTCACCCACCCACTCACCCCCCCACCAAACCCACCCACCCACCTTGCTGTGCCCAGTGCTTCTGCTGTACACCAAGAGGCACCTCTCCACGGCCCTGTACTGCCTGCAGAGCCCCAGGAACCACTCCCACCCACCCACCAACCCACCCACCAACCCACCCACCCACCCACCAACCCACCCACCCACCAACCCACCCACTTACTCACTCACTCACCCACTCTCACTCACCCACTCACTCACCCACTAACCAACCCACCTACCCACCACTCACTCACTCACCCACCCACTCACTCACTCACCCACTCACTCATTCACTCAGTCACTCACTCACTCACTCACCCACCCACCCACCCACCAACCCCCCACCCACCCCCCCACTAACCCACCCACCTTGCTGTGCCCAGTGCTTCTGCTGTACACCAAGAGGCACCTCTCCACGGCCCCGTACTGCCTGCACAGCCCCAGGAACCGCTCCCCCCACCCACCAACCCACCCACCAACCCACCCACCAACCAACCCACCCACCCATCCACTCACTCACTCATTCACCCACTCACTCACTCACCTACCCACCACTCTCACTCACCCACCCACCCACTCACTCACTCACCCACTCACCCACTCATTCACTCAATCATTCACTCACCCACTCACTCACCTACCAACCCACTCACCCACTCACCCACTCACTCACCCACCAACCCACCCACTCACCCACCCACCCACCCACCAACCCCCCCACCAACCCACCCACCCACCTTGCTGTGCCCAGTGCTTCTGCTGTACACCAAGAGGCACCTCTCCACAGCCCCGTACTGCCTGCAGAGCCCCAGGAACCGTTCCCACCCACCCACCCACTCACCCACTCACCCACTCATTCACTCACTCACTCACCCCCCCACCCACTCACTCACCCACCCACCCACTCAGTCACTCACCCACCCACTCACTCACCCACTCACTCATCAACCCACTCACACACTCACCCACCCACTCACTCACCCACTCACTCACCCACCCACTCACTCACCCCCCCACTCACCCACCCACCAACCCCCCCACCAACCCACCCACCCACCTTGCTGTGCCCAGTGCTTCTGCTGTACACCAAGAGGCACCTCTCCACGGCCCCGTACTGCCTGCAGAGCCCCAGGAACCGTTCCCACCCACCCACCAACCCACCCACCAACCCACCCCCCCACCAACCCACCCCACCCACCCATCCACTCACTCACTCATTCACCCACTCGCTCACTCACCCACCCACCCACTCACTCACTTAGTCACTCATTCACCCACCCACTCACTCACTCACCCACTCACCCACTCATTCACTCAATCATTCACTCACCCACTCACTCACCTACCAACCCACCCACCCACTCACTCACCCACTAACCAACCCACCCACCCCCCCACCCACACCCCCCCCACCCACCCACCCACCTTGCTGTGCCCAGTGCTTCTGCTGTACACCAAGAGGCACCTCTCCACGGCCCCGTACTGCCTGCAGAGCCCCAGGAACCGCTCCCACCCACCCACCAACCCACCCACCAACCCACCCACCAACCAACCCACCCACCCACCCATCCACTCACTCACTCATTCACCCACTCACTCACTCACCCACCCACCACTCACTCACTCACCCACCCACCCACTCACTCACTCACCCACTCACCCACTCATTCACTCAATCATTCACTCACCCACTCACTCACCCACCAACCCACCCACTCACCCACCCACCCACCAACCCACCCCCCACCAACCCACCCACCCACCTTGCTGTGCCCAGTGCTTCTGCTGTACACCAAGAGGCACCTCTCCACGGCCCCGTACTGCCTGCAGAGCCCCAGGAACTGTTCCCACCACCACCCACCCACCAACCACCCCCACAACCCACCCACCCATCCACTCACTCACTCATTCACCCACTCGCTCACTCACCCACCCACTCACTCACTCACTCACCCACTCACTCACTAACCAACCCACCTACCCACCACTCACTCACTCACCCACCCACCCACTCACTCACCCACTCACTCGCCCCCCCACTCACCCACCCACCCACCAACCCACCCACCAACCCCCCCACCAACCCACCCACCTTGCTGTGCCCAGTGCTTCTGCTGTACACCAAGAGGCACCTCTCCACGGCCCCGTACTGCCTGCAGAGCCCCAGGAACCGTTCCCACCCACCCACCAACCCACCCACCAACCCACCCACTCACCCACCAACCCACCCACCAACCCACTCACTCACTCATTCACGCAGTCACTCAGTCACTCACTCATCAACCCACTCACCCACTCACTCACCCACTAACCCACCCACCTACCCACCACTCACTCACTCACTCACCTACCCACCACTCACTCACTCACTCACCTACCCACCACTCACCCACTCACTCACCCACTCACCCACCCACTCACTCGCCCCCCCACTCACCCACCCACCCACCAACCCACCCACCCACCCCCCCACCAACCCACCCACCCACCTTGCTGTGCCCAGTGCTTCTGCTGTACACCAAGAGGCACCTCTCCACGGCCCCGTACTGCCTGCAGAGCCCCAGGAACTGTTCCCACCCACCCACCAACCCACCCACCAACCCACCCCCCCACCAACCCACCCACCCATCCACTCACTCACTCATTCACCCACTCGCTCACTCACCCACCCACTCACCCACCCACTCACTCACTCACTCACCCACTCACTCACTAACCAACCCACCTACCCACCACTCACTCACTCACCCACCCACCCACTCACTCACCCACTCACTCGCCCCCCCACTCACCCACCCACCCACCAACCCCCCCACCAACCCACCCCCCCACCAAACCCACCCACCCACCTTGCTGTGCCCAGTGCTTCTGCTGTACACCAAGAGGCACCTCTCCACGGCCCCGTACTGCCTGCAGAGCCCCAGGAACTGTTCCCACCCACCCACCACCCACCCACCAACCCACCCCCCCACCAACCCACCCACCCATCCACTCACTCACTCATTCACCCACTCGCTCACTCACCCACCCACTCACTCACTCACTCACCCACTCACTCACTAACCAACCCACCTACCCACCACTCACTCACTCACCCACCCACCCACTCACTCACCCACTCACTCGCCCCCCCACTCACCCACCCACCCACCAACCCACCCACCAACCCCCCCACCAACCCACCCACCTTGCTGTGCCCAGTGCTTCTGCTGTACACCAAGAGGCACCTCTCCACGGCCCCGTACTGCCTGCAGAGCCCCAGGAACCGTTCCCACCCACCCACCAACCCACCCACCAACCCACCCACTCACCCACCAACCCACCCACCAACCCACTCACTCACTCATTCACGCAGTCACTCAGTCACTCACTCATCAACCCACTCACCCACTCACTCACCCACTAACCCACCCACCTACCCACCACTCACTCACTCACTCACCTACCCACCACTCACTCACTCACTCACCTACCCACCACTCACCCACTCACTCACCCACTCACCCACCCACTCACTCGCCCCCCCACTCACCCACCCACCCACCAACCCACCCACCCACCCCCCCACCAACCCACCCACCCACCTTGCTGTGCCCAGTGCTTCTGCTGTACACCAAGAGGCACCTCTCCACGGCCCCGTACTGCCTGCAGAGCCCCAGGAACTGTTCCCACCCACCCACCAACCCACCCACCAACCCACCCCCCCACCAACCCACCCACCCATCCACTCACTCACTCATTCACCCACTCGCTCACTCACCCACCCACTCACCCACCCACTCACTCACTCACTCACCCACTCACTCACTAACCAACCCACCTACCCACCACTCACTCACTCACCCACCCACCCACTCACTCACCCACTCACTCGCCCCCCACTCACCCACCCACCCACCAACCCCCCCACCAACCCCACCCCCCCACCAAACCCACCCACCCACCTTGCTGTGCCCAGTGCTTCTGCTGTACACCAAGAGGCACCTCTCCACGGCCCCGTACTGCCTGCACAGCCCCAGGAACTGTTCCCACCCACCCACCAACCCACCCACCAACCCACCCCCCCACCAACCCACCCACCCATCCACTCACTCACTCATTCACCCACTCGCTCACTCACCCACCCACTCACTCACTCACTCACCCACTCACTCACTAACCAACCCACCTACCCACCACTCACTCACTCACCCACCCACCCACTCACTCACCCACCCACCCACCAACCCACCCACCCACCCCCCCACCAACCCACCCACCCACCTTGCTGTGCCCAGTGCTTCTGCTGTACACCAAGAGGCACCTCTCCACGGCCCCGTACTGCCTGCAGAGCCCCAGGAACTGTTCCCACCCACCCACCAACCCACCCACCAACCACCCCCCCACCAACCCACCCACCCATCCACTCACTCACTCATTCACCCACTCGCTCACTCACCCACCCACTCACCCACCCACTCACTCACTCACTCACCCACTCACTCACTAACCAACCCACCTACCCACCACTCACTCACTCACCCACCCACCCACTCACTCACCCACTCACTCGCCCCCCCACTCACCCACCCACCCACCAACCCCCCCACCAACCCACCCCCCCACCAACCCACCCACCCACCTTGCTGTGCCCAGTGCTTCTGCTGTACACCAAGAGGCACCTCTCCACGGCCCCGTACTGCCTGCACAGCCCCAGGAACCGCTCCCGGCTCATGGACGGAGGGAGGTTGGCCACGCACAGCAGCGAGTCCGTCGGCTGGAGGTTCACCGACAGTGCCGCGCGTGCACCTAGCCGGGCACCGGGGGCGTGGCGGAGGAGGTTGTCGTTGTTGTCGTTGTTGTTGTTGTTGTCGGCGGCGGTGGTGGTAGCAGCAGCAGCGAGGCGTTCCGATTGGCTCGCAGATGGCGGTGGTGCAGTGCCGTGAAGGCAGGAGATTGCATCCTGGGCCTGCTGTCCGTCAAGGAGCGTGACGAACGCTGAGGATGGTGGTGGTGGGGAGGAGGGTGGTGGTGGGGAGGGTGGGGGGGTGAGTGGGTGGGGGGGTGAGTGGGTGGGTGGTGGTGGTGGTGGGGGGGTGGGTGGGTGGGTGAGTGGGGAGGGTGGGGGGATGGGTGGGTGGGTGAGTGAGTGGGTGAGTGGGTGGGGGGGTGAGTGAGTGGGGGGTGGGTGAGTGAGTGGGTGGGTGAGTGGGTGAGTGAGTGGGTGAGTGAGTGGGTGAGTGAGTGGGTGGTGGGGGGGTGGGTGGGTGGGTAAGTGGGTGAGTGGGTGGGTGGGTGGGTGGGTGGGTGAGTGGGTGAGTGGGTGAGTGAGTGGGTGGGTGAGTGAGTGAGTGAGTGGGTGAGTGAGTGGGTGGGTGGGTGAGTGGGTGGGTGGGTGAGTGAGTGGGTGGGTGAGTGAGTGAGTGGGTGAGTGAGTGGGTGAGTGGGTGAGTGAGTGGGTGAGTGAGTGGGTGGGTGAGTGAGTGGGTGGGTGGGTGAGTGAGTGAGTGAGTGGGTGAGTGAGTGGGTGGGTGAGTGAGTGGGTGGGTGGGTGAGTGAGTGGGTGAGTGAGTGAGTGGGTGGGTGAGTGGGTGAGTGAGTGGGTGGGTGAGTGGGTGAGTGAGTGGGTGAGTGGGTGGGTGAGTGGGTGGGTGGGTGAGTGGGTGGGTGGGTGAGTGGGTGGGTGGGTGAGTGGGTGGGTGAGTGAGTGAGTGGGTGAGTGAGTGAGTGGGTGACTGAGTGGGTGGGTTAGTGGGTGGGTGGGTGAGTGAGTGGGTGGGTGAGTGGGTGGGTGAGTGGGTGAGTGAGTGGTTCTCAAAATGTCTCTCCCCGTGTCTCTCTCTCTCCCTCCCAGTGTCTCTCTCTCTCTGTGTCTCTGTCTCCTCGTGTCTCTCTCCCCGTGTCTCTCTCCGTGTCTCTCTCTCCCCGTGTCTCTCTCTCCCCGTGTCTCTCCCTCCCAGTGTCTCTCTCTCTCTGTGTCTCTGTCTCCTCGTGTCTCTCTCCCCGTGTCTCTCTCTCCCCGTGTCTCTCTCTCCCCGTGTCTCTCCCTCCCAGTGTCTCTCTCTCTCTGTGTCTCTGTCTCCTCGTGTCTCTCTCCCCGTGTCTCTCTCCGTGTCTCTCTCTCCCCGTGTCTCTCTCTCCCCGTGTCTCTCTCTCCCCGTGTCTCTCTCTCCCCGTGTCTCTCTCTCTCCCCATGTCTCTCTCTCCCCGTGTCTCTCTCTCCCCGTGTCTCTCTCTCCCCGTGTCTCTCTCTCTCCCCATGTCTCTCTCTTCCCGTGTCTCTCTCTCCCCGTGTCTCTCTCTCCCCGTGTCTCTCTCCATCCGTGTCTCTCTCTCCCCGTGTCTCTCTCCCCGTCTCTCTCTCCCCGTGTCTCTCACCCCGTGTCTCTCTCTCCCCGTGTCTCTCTCTCCCCGTGTCTCTCTCTCCCCGTGTCTCTCTCCCCATGTCTCTCTCCCCGTGTCTCTCTCCCCGTGTCTCTCTCCCCGTGTCTCTCTCCCCGTGTCTTTCTCTCTCTGTGTCTCTCTGTGTCTCTCTCCCCGTGTCTCTCCCCGTGTCTCTCTCCCCGTGTCTCTCTCTGTGTCTCTCTCCCCGTGTCTCTCTCTCTCCCTCCCAGTGTCTCTCTCTCTCTGTGTCTCTGTCTCCTCGTGTCTCTCTCCCCGTGTCTCTCTCCGTGTCTCTCTCTCCCCGTGTCTCTCTCTCCCCGTGTCTCTCTCTCTCCCCATGTCTCTCTCTCCCCGTCTCTCTCTCTCCCCGTGTCTCTCTCTCCCCGTGTCTCTCTCTCCCCGTGTCTCTCTCTCCCCGTGTCTCTCTCTCTCCCCATGTCTCTCTCTCCCCCCATGTCTCTCTCTCCCCGTGTCTCTCTCTCCCCGTGTCTCTCTCTCCCCGTGTCTCTCTCCATCCGTGTCTCTCTCTCCCCGTGTCTCTCTCCCCGTCTCTCTCTCCCCGTGTCTCTCACCCCGTGTCTCTCTCTCCCCGTGTCTCTCTCTCCCCGTGTCTCTCTCTCCCCGTGTCTCTCTCCCCATGTCTCTCTCCCCGTGTCTCTCTCCCCGTGTCTCTCTCCCCGTGTCTCTCTCCCCGTGTCTCTCTCTCTCTCTGTCTCTCTGTGTCTCTCTCCCCGTGTCTCTCCCCGTGTCTCTCTCCCCGTGTCTCTCTCTGTCTCTCTCTCTGTGTCTCTCTCCATGTGTCTCTCTCTCTCTGTGTCTCTCTGTGTCTCTCTCCCCGTGTCTCTCCCCGTGTCTCTCCCCGTGTCTCTCTCCCCGTGTCTCTCTCTGTCTCTCTCTCCACGTGTCTCTCTCTGTGTCTCTCTCTGTGTCTCTCTCTGTGTCTCTCTCTCCCCGTGTCTCCCCGTGTCTCTCTCTCCCCGTGTCTCTCTCTCTGTGTGTCTCTCTCTCTCTGTGCCTCTCTCTGTGTCTCTCCCTGTGTCTCTCCCTGTGTCTCTCTCTCCCCGTGTTACTCCCCGTGTCTCTCCCTGTGTCTCTCTCTGTGTCTCTCTCTGTCTCTCTCTGTCTCTCTCTCCCCGTGTCTCCCCGTGTCTCTCTCTCCCCGTGTCTCTCTCTCTGTGTGTCTCTCTCTCTCTGTGCCTCTCTCTGTGTCTCTCCCTGTGTCTCTCCCTGTGTCTCTCTCTCCCCGTGTTACTCCCCGTGTCTCTCCCTGTGTCTCTCTCTGTGTCTCTCTCTGTCTCTCTCTGTCTCTCTCTCCCCGTGTCTCCCCGTGTCTCTCTCTCCCCGTGTCTCTCTCTCTGTGTGTCTCTCTCTCTCTGTGCCTCTCTCTGTGTCTCTCCCTGTGTCTCTCCCTGTGTCTCTCTCTCCCCGTGTTACTCCCCGTGTCTCTCCCTGTGTCTCTCTCTGTGTCTCTCTCTCCCTGTGTCTCCCCGTGTCTCTCTCTCTGTGTCTCTCTCTGTGTCTCTCTCTCTCTCCCCGTGTTACTCCCCGTGTCTCTCCCTGTGTCTCTCTCTGTGTCTCTCTCTCCCCGTGTCTCCCCGTGTCTCTCTCTCTGTGTCTCTCTCTGTGTCTCTCCCTGTGTCTCTCTCTCTCTCCCCGTGTTACTCCCCGTGTCTCTCCCTGTGTCTCTCTCTGTGTCTCTCTCTCTCTCTCTGTGTCTCTCTCTGTGTCTCTCTCCCCGTGTCTCTCTCTCTCTGTGTCTCTCTCTCTGTGTCTCTCTCTCTGTGTCTCTCTCCCCGTGTCTCTCTCTCTCTGTGTCTCTCTCCGTGTCTCACCTGTTCCTCTGGTGCGGTCCAGGTAGCAGTATTTGATCTCATATCCACGTAGGAGCTCATGCACATCCTGTAGCGGGGATGTCAAAACACGACAATAAGTTTTTATTATACACGTTAAAAATATTTTTAAATATCACGGCGCAGAGAAAGTTACACTCTTGTACAACGTGAAAACAGAATAAGAAAACAATTTAAATTAATCGAGATAAATAATATAATTTAGCAGAGGGGGTAAGTACAGCGATAATGCATCAAACTAACAGCGCGTTTCACATGCAAACAAACTTACAGGAGACGAATAAAAATATTACAATAATATCCCGTCGTAGAGTAAGTTGAACTCTTGTACAATGTGAAAACAGAATAAGAAAACAAATTAAATTAATCGAGATAAATAATATAATTTAGCAGAGTGGTACAGCGAGAATGTGTCAAACTAACAGCGCGTTTCACATGCAAACAAACCTACAGGAGACGAATAAAAATATTACGATAATATCCCGTCGTAGAGTAAGTTGAACTCTTGTACAACGTGAAAACAGAATAAGAAAACAAATTAAATTAATCGAGATAAATAATATAATTTAGCAGTGGTACAGCGAGAATGCGTCAAACTAACAGCGCGTTTCACATGCAAACAAACTTACAGGAGACGAATAAAAATATTACGATAATATCCCGTCGTAGAGTAAGTTGAACTCTTGTACAACGTGAAAACAGAATAAGAAAACAAATTAAATTAATCGAGATAAATAATATAATTTAGCAGAGTGGTACAGCGAGAATGTGTCAAACTAACAGCGCGTTTCACATGCAAACAAACCTACAAGAGACGAATAAAAATATTACGATAATATCCCTTCGTAGAGTAAGTTGAACTCTTGTACAATGTGAAAACAGAATAAGAAAACAAATTAAAATAACCGAGATTAATTTTTATTTAGCAGATGGTACAGCTGGACTGTCAAACTAAGTTCGCTCTGTAGACATGCAAACAAACGTATTGCAGATGAATAAAAATATGACAAGAATATCACTAGACAGAGTAAGAGACACTCGTGCATTGTGCGAAAACAGAATGTTAAAAATTACTTAAACTAAAAAGATAAAAAAATAACAATAATGACCTGAGGCGTACAGTACGTATATACGCTAGGTGCATCTCATACAGAGACGTCAAGGCGAAAAGTTAGTAAAGGTAAAACCAAATATTCTAAAACTACCACGGGCTAGAATAAGGGAGGCTCTTTCGCGCTGCACAAGCAGAACAAACAAATTTTATTGAAGTTAAATTTTAAAAAAATAATAGTTATTTACCAACTGCAAAGTGACTATCCAAAGGTGAACGGGCAAAACTTTAGTACGGACGGCGAAATTGTATTTCTAACAGTATCGGAGAACGAAGCTGAAACTCTTTGAAGTGGAGGAGTTACTTAGAGTAGTTACGAAATTTAAACCCAGCAAAGTAAATTATAACAATTTCTAGACGGTTTAAAGCCTAGGGCCATTCCAATCGAAACAACCACCACCACCACCAACCACCACGATCAACCTCTCGCTAGGTAAGAAAAACAAATTCCCAAAACCGCTAATTTTTTTTAAAAAATACCACTCAGTAGAGTAAGCGAAACTCTTGACGCCTTCGCGAACCGAACGAATCGATAACTTGAAACGAGAGAGATAAAAATCACAAATATCGCGCGCGCGCAGTTTAGCTAAAACGAGGAAGAAAAACCCCGCCAATACGGACGGGTGAGGGAAAACGTGGCCAGCCGCAGAAAGTCAACAAGACTTTGTTTACTTGTTGATTTGTTACTGAAATACGAACAAAACTTGAACCTGGGTCGTGTAGTCGGGCGGCAGGTGTCGAACGACGAGCTTCCGCCTGTTCCTCAACTCTCTCGCGGTGGTGGCGAGCCTCGAAGCGACCTCCTCGCGCGACAGGGCCGGTGCGGCCTCGTCGGGCCGCGGGCCCGCCGAGTCGGGTGGCGGGCGAGGCGGCTCAGGCAAGCCGGGGGGCCCGAGGGCTTCGGCTGGGCCCGAGGCGGCGAGCGTCTCCATCGCCGTGGCCGCCATCTTGGTAAGGGTGGTTGAGAGGCGTGACCTGGGCGCGGGGGCCAAGAGTGGTTGTGACGTCGACGCGTGGAGGGGGGGCGGGGCGTGGAGGGGGCGTGAAGGGGACGGGGCGTGGAAGGGCGGGGCATGAAGGGGCGGGGCGTAGAGGGGCGGGGCGTGGAGGGGGCGGGGCGTCTCTGGGAAGGGGCGGGGCGTCTCTGGGAAGGGGCGGGCGGGTTAAATAGGCGTGGGAACTAATCGATTAATTTCCGATGATGGAATCGATTACAAGGAATCGATTTGCCCGTAGTGATCGGAGGGCATTTAATCGATTATTCAAATTTCTTGCGTCGTATTTGAACTGATTGAAAGATTAGGGGATTTGGAATCGATTAGTAGATTCTTAATGAATGAGTGCAGAGTCTATGGGTCTCTGTGTGGTGGTGGTGAGTCTATGGGTCTCTGTGTGGTGGTGAGTCTATGGGTCTCTGTGTGGTGGTGAGTCTATGGGTCTCTGTGTGAGTCTATGGGTCTCTGTGTGGTGGTGAGTCTATGGGTCTCTGTGTGGTGGTGGTGAGTCTATGGGTCTCTGTGTGGTGGTGAGTCTATGGGTCTCTGTGTGGTGGTGAGTCTATGGGTCTCTGTGTGAGTCTATGGGTCTCTGTGTGGTGGTGAGTCTATGGGTCTCTGTGTGGTGGTGAGTCTATGGGTCTCTGTGTGGTGGTGAGTCTATGGGTCTCTGTGTGAGTCTATGGGTCTCTGTGTGGTGGTGAGTCTATGGGTCTCTGTGTGTGTGATGAGTCTATGGGTCTCTGTGTGGTGGTGAGTCTATGGGTCTCTGTGTGGTGGTGGTGAGTCTATGGGTCTCTGTGTGGTGGTGAGTCTATGGGTCTCTGTGTGGTGGTGAGTCTATGGGTCTCTGTGTGGTGGTGGTGAGTCTATGGGTCTCTGTGTGATGATGAGTCTATGGGTCTCTGTGTGGTGGTGGTGAGTCTATGGGTCTCTGTGTGGTGGTGAGTCTATGGGTCTCTGTGTGGTGGTGAGTCTATGGGTCTCTGTGTGGTGGTGAGTCTATGGGTCTCTGTGTGGTGGTGGTGAGTCTATGGGTCTCTGTGTGGTGGTGGTGAGTCTATGGGTCTCTGTGTGTGTGGTGAGTCTATGCGTCTCTGTGTGGTGGTGAGTCTATGGGTCTCTGTGTGGTGGTGAGTCTATGGGTCTCTGTGTGGTGGTGAGTCTATGGGTCTCTGTGTGGTGGTGGTGAGTCTATGGGTCTCTGTGTGGTGGTGGTGAGTCTATGGGTCTCATCATCACCACCACCATCACCACCAACACCATCACCACCACCATCATCATCACAACCACCATCACCACTATCATCACTATCACCACCACCATCATCATCACCACCACCATCACCACCATCACCACCATCACCACCACCATCACCACCATCACCACCATCACAACCACCACCACCATCATCACCACCACTACGATCACCACCACCATCACCACCATCACCACCACCATCATCATCACCATCACCACCACCATCACCACCACCATCACCACCACCACCACCATCACCACCATCACCACCACCATCACCACCACCACTACCATCACCACCACTACCATCACCACGACCATCACCACCATCATCACGACCACCACCATCACCATCACCACCATCACCACCATCACCACCACCACCACCATCATCACCACCTCCATCACCACCTCCATCACCACCATCATCACCACCATCACCATCACCACCACCATCATCATCACCACCACCACCATCACCGTCACCACCATCATCACCATGACCACCATCACCACCACCACCATCATCATCATCACCACCACCATCACCACCATCACCACCACCATCACCACCACCATCATCACCACCACCACCACTATCACCATCACCACCATCACCACCAACATCAAGAGAGACAGAGTTTGTTGATGTTGCCATGTTTATTGAGTCATCCACCATCGCCAAATCAGCTTCCACCATCGATCAATCAGCTTCTATGGGTCTCTGTGTGGTGGTGAGTCTATGGGTCTCTGTGTGGTGGTGAGTCTATGGGTCTCTGTGTGGTGGTGAGTCTATGGGTCTCTGTGTGGTGGTGAGTCTATGGGTCTCTGTGTGGTGGTGAGTCTATGGGTCTCTGTGTGGTGGTGAGTCTACGGGTCTCTGTGTAGTGGTGAGTTTATGGGTCTATGTGTGGTGGTGAGTCTATGGGTCTCTGTGTGGTGGTGAGTCTATGGGTCTCTGTGTGGTGGTGAGTCTATGGGTCTCTGTGTGGTGGTGGTGAGTCACCACCATCACCACCACCATCACCACCACCATCACCACCACCATCACCACCACCGTCACCACCATCACCACCACCATCACCACCATCACCACCACCATCACCACCACCATCACCACCTCCATCAAGAGAGACAGAGATTGTTGATGTTGTCATGTTTATTGAGTTATCCACCATCGACCAATCAGCTTCCACCATCGCCAAATCAGCTTCCACCATCGACCAATCAGCTTCCACCATCGACCAATCAGCTTCCACCATCTACCATCAGCTTCCACCATCGACCAATCAGCTTCCACCATCGACCATCAGCTTCCACCATTGACCAATCAGCTTCTATGGGTCTCTATGTGGTGGTGGTGAGTCTATGGGTCTCTGTGTGGTGGTGAGTCTACAGGTCTCTATGTGGTGGTGGTGAGTCTACGGGTCTCTGTGTGATGGTGAGTCTATGGGTCTCTGTGTGATGGTGAGTCTATGGGTCTCTGTGTGTGTGGTGAGTCTATGCGTCTCTGTGTGGTGGTGAGTCTATGGGTCTCTGTGTGGTGGTGAGTCTATGGGTCTCTGTGTGGTGGTGAGTCTATGGGTCTCTGTGTGGTGGTGAGTCTATGGGTCTCTGTGTGGTGGTGAGTCTATGTGTCTCTGTGTGGTAGTGAGGCTATGGGTCTCTGTGTGGTGGTGAGTCTATGGGTCTCTGTGTGATGGTGAGTCTATGGGTCTCTGTGTGATGGTGAGTCTATGGGTCTCTGTGTGGTGGTGAGTCTATGGGTCTCTGTGTGGTGGTAAGTCTATGGGTCTCTGTGTGGTGGTGAGTCTATGGGTCTCTGTGTGGTGGTGAGTCTATGGGTCTCTGTGTGGTGGTGAGTCTATGGGTCTCTGTGTGGTAGTGAGTCTATGGGTCTCTGTGTGGTGGTGAGTCTATGGGTCTCTGTATGGTGGTAAGTCTATGGGTCTCTGTGTGGTGGTGAGTCTATGGGTCTCTGTGTGGTGGTGAGTCTACGGGTCTCTGTGTGGTGGTGAGTCTGTTATATTATCACGGCTGGCTACGTACAGTGAAAGACGTTCAACACACACACAGAGACTCACAGAGACACACAGAGACTCACAGAGACCCACAGAGACCCACAGAGACCCACAGAGACCCACAGCGACTCACAGAGACTCACAGAGACACACAGAGACACACAGAGACCCACAGAGACACACAGAGACACACAGACACACAGAGACCCACAGAGACTCACAGAGACACACAGAGACACACAGAGACCCACAGAGACCCACAGAGACCCACAGCGACTCACAAAGACTCAGAGTCCCACAGAGACCCACAGAGACTCACAGAGACCCACAGAGACTCACAGAGACCCACAGAGACTCACAGAGACCCACAGAGACTCACAGAGACCCACAGAGACTCACAGAGACCCACAGAGACTCACAGAGACTCACAGAGACCCACAGAGACCCACAGAGACCCACAGAGACTCACAGAGACTCAGAGTCCCACAGAGACCCACAGAGACTCACAGAGACCCACAGAGACATACAGAGACTCACAGAGACCCACAGAGACACAGAGACCCACAGAGACTCACAGAGACTCACAGAGACCCACAGAGACTCGCAGAGACCCGCAGAGACACACAGAGACTCACACAGACACACACAGAGACTCACACACACAGACACTCAGAGACCCACAGAGACTCACAGAGACCCACAGAGACTCACAGAGACCCACAGAGACTCACAGAGACCCACAGAGACTCACAGAGACTCACAGAGACCCACAGAGACTCACAGAGACTCAGAGTCCCACAGAGACCCACAGAGACTCACAGAGACCCACAGAGACTCGCAGAGACTCACAGAGACTCACAGAGACTCACAGAGACCCACAGAGACCCACAGAGACTCACAGAGACTCACAGAGACCCACAGAGACATACAGAGACTCACAGAGACCCACAGCAACTCACAGAGACTCACAGAGACCCACAGACACACTCAGAGACTCACACAGAGACTCACACAGAGACTCACACAGAGACTCGCAGAGACCCGCAGAGACACACAGAGACCCACACAGACACACAGAGACACACACACAGACACACACACAGAGACACACAGACACACACACACACAGACACACACAGACTCACACAGACACACAGAGACACTCACACAGAGACACACACAGAGACCCACAGACACTCACAGAGACTCACACACAGACTCAGATAGACTCAAGAGACACACACACACACACAGAGAACCACAGACACTCACAGAGACTCACACACAGACTCAGATAGACTCAGAGACACACACACACACACAGACACACACACACAGAGACCCACAGACACTCACAGAGACTCACACACAGACTCAGATAGACTCAGAGACACACACACACACAGACACACACACACAGACCCACAGAGACACACAGAGAAATATATTACATGTTTTTGGTGTAGGGTACAGTTCGGTGTACAGTGTGTGTACAGTGTGGCATTGTGCGTGTACAGTTGTGTACAGTGTGATACTGTGTGTACAGTGTGATACTGTGTACAGTGTGATACTGTGTGTACAGTGTTGGGTGTGGTGTGCCCCCATAGCTACCCCTAAAACCCCATCAGATCCCCTATAACCTCACCCTCAGATCCCCTATAACCCCACCAGATCCCCTATAACCCCATCAGATCCCCTATAACCCCATCAGATCCCCTATAACCCCATCAGATCCCCTATAACCCCATCAGATCCCCTATAACCCCATCAGATCCCCTATAACCCCATCAGATGCCCTATAACCCCATCAGATCCCCTATAACCCCATCAGATCCCATATAACCCCACCCTCAGATCCCCTATAACCCCATCAGATCCCCTATAACCCCATCAGATCCCCTATAACCCCACCCTCAGATCCCCTATAACCCCATCAGATCCCCTATAACCCCATCAGATCCCCTATAACCCCACCCTCAGATCCCCTATAACCCCATCAAATGCCCTATAACCCCATCAGATCCCCTGTAACCCCATCAGATCCCCTATAACCCCATCAGATCCCCTATAACCCCATCAGATCCCCTATAACCCCACCCTCAGATCCCCTATAACCCCATCAAATGCCCTATAACCCCATCAGATCCCCTGTAACCCCATCAGATCCCCTATAACCCCATCAGATCCCCTATAACCCCATCAGATCCCCTATAACCCCATCAGATCCCCTATAACCCCATCAGATCCCCTATAACCCTATCAGATGCCCTAAAACCCCATCAGATCCCCTATAACCCTATCAGATGCCCTACAACCCCATCAGATCCCCTATGATCCCCTATAACCCCATAAGATCCCCTATAACCCCATCAGATCCCCTATAACCCCATCAGATCCCCTATAACCCCACCCTCAGATCCCCTATAACCCCACCCTCAGATCCCCTATAACCCCATCAGATGCCCTATAACCCCATCAGATCCCCTATAACCCCATCAGATCCCCTATAACCCTATCAGATGCCCTACAACCCCATCAGATCCCCTATAACCCCATCAGATCCCCTATAACCCCATCAGATCCCCTATAACCCCATCAGATGCCCTAAAACCCCATCAGATCCCCTAAAACCCCATCAGATCCCCTATAACCCTATCAGATGCCCTACAACCCCATCAGATCCCCTATAACCCCATCAGATCCCCTATAACCCCATCAGATCCCCTATAACCCCATCAGATGCCCTAAAACCCCATCAGATCCCCTAAAACCCCATCAGATCCCCTATAACCCCATCAAATCCCCTATAACCCCATCAGATCCCCTATAACCCCATCAGATCCCCTATAACCCCATCAGATGCCCTATAACCCCATCAGATCCCCTATAACCTCATCAGATCCCCTATAACCCCATCAGATGCCCTATAACCCCATCAGATCCCCTATAACCCCATCAGATCCCCTATAACCCCATCAGATCCCCTATAACCCCATCAGATCCCCTATAACCCCATCAGATGCCCTAAAACCCTATCAGATGCCTTACAACCCCATCAGATGCCTTACAACCCCATCAGATCCCCTATAACCCCATCAGATCCCCTATAACCCCATCAGATCCCCTATAACCCCATCAGATCCCCTATAACCCCATCAGATCCCCTATAACCCCGCCCTTAGATCCCCTATAACCCTATCAGATGCCCCAAAAACCCCCATCCTTTTCAACTCCTTCACTGATTCATTCCCCCACCACCGATGAATCCTTCACCGATTCATTCCCCCACCCCCGCCACTGAAGGAGCCTCAGCCTCCACCGCCTCCTCCTCCTCCTCTGCTGCTGGAGGCTCGTCACGATTCGGGACCCACAAACCGGAATCGACGCACCGCTGCATGTGATACTTTGCCTCCTGTAAGCAGAGAGTTAGTGAGTCACTCAGTGAGTCAGTCAGTGAGTGAGTGAGTCAGTCAGTGAGTCACTCAGTCACTCAACGCACCGCTGCATGTGGTACTTTGCCTCCTGTAAGCAGAGAGAGTGAGTTAGTTAGTGAGTCACTCAGTGAGTGAGTGAGTGAGTCACTCAACGCACCGCTGCATGTGATACTTTGCCTCCTGTAAGCAGAGAGTTAGTGAGTCACTCAGTGAGTCAGTCAGTGAGTGAGTCACTCAGTCAGTCACTCAGTCAGTGAGTCACTCACTCAGTCACTCAGTCACTCACTCACTCACCGCTGCATGTGATACTTTGCCTCCTGTAAGCACAGAGAGTGAGTTAGTTAGTCACTCAGTCAGTGAGTCAGTGAGTCACTCAACGCACCGCTGCATGTGATACTTTGCCTCCTGTAAGCAGAGAGTTAGTGAGTCACTCAGTGAGTCAGTCAGTGAGTCACTCAGTCAGTCACTCAGTCACTCACTCACTCACCGCTGCATGTGGTACTTTGCCTCCTGTAAGCACAGAGTTAGTGAGTCAGTGAGTCAGTCAGTGAGTCAGTCAGTCACTCAGTGAGTCACTCAGTCAGTCAGTCACTCAGTGAGTCACTCAGTCACTCAACGCACCGCTGCATGTGGTACTTTGCCTCCTGTAAGCAGAGAGAGTGAGTCAGTCAGAGAGTGAGTCAGTCACTCAGTCAGTCAGTCAGTCACTCAGTGAGTCACTCACTCAGTCAGTCACTCACTCACCGCACCGCTGCATGTGGTACTTTGCCTCCTGTAAGCAGAGGGAGTGAGTTAGTTAGTTAGTCAGTCAGTGAGTCAGTGAGTGAGTCAGTCAGTCAGTCACTCAGTGAGTCACTCACTCACTCACTCAATCGACCCACCGCTGCATGTGGTACTTTGCCTCCTGTAAGCACAGAGAGTGTCACTCAGTCAGTCACTCAGTCAGTCACTCAGTCAGTCACTCAGTGAGTCAGTGAGTGAGTGACTGAGTCAGTCAGTGAGTCAGTCAGTCAGTTAGTCAGTCAGTGAGTCACTCAGTCAGTCACTCAGTGAGTCACTCACTCAACGCACCGCTGCATGTGGTACTTTGCCTCCTGTAAGCAGAGGGAGTCAGTCAGTGAGTCAGTCAGTCAGTCAGTCAGTGAGTGAGTGAGTCACTCAGTCAGTCACTCAGCCAGTGAGTGAGTCAGTCAGTGAGTCAGTCACTCAGTGAGTCACTCACTCAACGCACCGCTGCATGTGGTACTTTGCCTCCTGTAAGCACAGAGAGTGAGTCAGTCACTCAGTGAGTCAGTCAGTCAGTCAGTGACTCAGTCAGTGACTCAGTCAGTGAGTCAGTCAGTGAGTCAGTCAGTCAGTGAGCGAGTCACTCACTCAGTCAGTCACTCACTCAACGCACCGCTGCATGTGGTACTTTGCCTCCTGTAAGCAGAGTGAGTCAGTGAGTCACTCAGTGAGTCAGTCAGTCACTCAGTGAGTCACTCAGTCAGTCAGTGAGTCACTCAGTCAGTCACTCAACGCACCGCTGCATGTGGTACTTTGCCTCCTGTAAGCACAGAGAGTGAGTCAGTCACTCAGTCAGTCAGTCAGTCAGTGAGTCAGTCAGTCAGTGAGTGAGTCAGTGAGTCAGTCAGTCACTCAGTCAGTCACTCAGTGAGTCAGTCAGTCAGTGAGTCACTCAGTGAGTCACTCAGTTAGTTACTCAGTCAGTCATTCATTCACTCACTCAACGCACCGCTGCATGTGATACTTTGCCTCCTGTAAGCACAGACAGTCAGTCAGTCAGTGAGTCAGTCAGTGAGTCAGGCAGTTAGTCAGTCAGTCAGTCAGTGAGTCAGTCAGTCAGTGAGTGAGTGAGTCAGTCACTCAGTCAGTCACTCAGTCAGTCAGTCACTCAGTCAGTCACTCAGTCACTCAGCCAGCAAGTCACTCACTCAGTCACTCAGTCAGTCATTCACTCAGTCACTCAGTCACTCGACCCACCGCTGCATGTGGTACTTTGCCTCCTGTAAGCACAGAGAGTTAGTCAGTCAGTCAGTGAGTCAGTGACTCAGTCAGTCAGTGACTCAGTCAGTCAGTGACTCAGTCAGTCACTCAGTGAGTCAGTCAATCAGTGAGTCAGTTACTCAGTCACTCACTCAACGCACCGCTGCATGTGGTACTTTGCCTCCTGTAAGCAGAGAGGGAGTCAGTCACTCAGTGAGTCAGTCAGTCAGTCAGTGAGTCAGTCAGTGAGTCAGTGAGTCACTCAGTGAGTCAGTGAGTCAGTCACTCAGTCAGTCACTCATTCACTCGACCCACCGCTGCATGTGGTACTTTGCCTCCTGTAAGCACAGAGAGTCACTCAGTCAGTCAGTTAGTTAGTCAGTCAGTCAGTGAGTCAGTCAGTGAGTCAGTCAGTCAGTGAGTCAGTGAGTCAGTCACTCAGTGAGTCAGTCACCCAGTCAATCAGTGAGTCAGTGAGTCAGTCAGTCAGTGAGTCAGTCAGTGAATCAGTCAGTGAGTCAGTCAGTGAGTCAGTCACCCAGTCAGTCACCCAGTCAGTGAGTGAGTCAGTGAGTGAGTCAGTGAGTGAGTCAGTGAGTCAGTCAGTGAGTCAGTCAGTCACTCACTCAGTCACTCAGCGAGTCAGTTACTCACTCACCCACTCACTCGGCCACCCACTCACGCACCAGATGGGCAGTTGATCAGAGGGTCAATTGATCAGAGGGTCAATTGATCAGAGGGTCAATTGATCAGAAGGGCAGCTGGAAGGGCAGCCGGAGCTCACCGTGGGGTCCAGGGTGGTGATAGTCTCCTGAAGCAGCTGAATGTCCTTGGAGTCGAAGCACTTCTGCAGGATCTGTGTGGACACACAGACACACAGACACACACAGACACACAGTCACTCATACACTCACACACACAGACACACACACACAGACACACACTCACCCACTCACTCACTCATACACTCACTCACTCACCCACTCACTCATACACTCACTCATACACTCACACACTCACTCACTCACTCATACACACACTCACTCACTCACTCATACACTCACTCATACACTCACTCATACACTCACTCATTCACTCATACACTCACTCATACACTCACTCACTCATACACTCACTCACTCATACACTCACTCACTCACACACTCACTCACACACTCACTCACTCACCCACTCACTCATACACACACTCATACACTCACTCACTCATACACTCACTCACTCATACACTCACTCACTCATACACTCACTCATAAACTCACTCACTCACTCATAAACTCACTCACTCACTCATACACTCACTCACTCATACACTCACTCACACTCACTCATACACTCACTCACACACTCACTCACTCATACACTCACTCACCCACTCACTCACTCATACACACACTCATACACACACTCACTCATACACTCACTCACTCACACACTCACACACTCATACACTCACTCATACACTCACTCATACACTCACTCATACACTCACTCATACACTCACTCACACACTCACTCACTCATACACTCACTCATACACTCACTCACACACTCACTCACACACTCACTCACACACTCACTCATACACTCACTCACACACTCACTCATACACTCACTCACTCATACACTCATACACTCACTCACTCACCCACTCACACACTCACACACTCATACACTCACTCATACACTCATACACTCACTCATACACTCACACACTCATACACTCACTCATACACTCATACACTCACTCATACACTCACACACTCATACACTCACTCATACACTCACACACTCACTCACTCACTCATACACTCACTCACTCATACACTCACTCACTCACCCACTCACTCACTCACCCACTCACCCACTCACTCACCCACTCACTCACTCACACACTCACTCATACACTCACACACTCACTCACTCACACTCACTCACTCACTCACCCACTCACACACTCACTCATACACTCACCCACCCACTCACTCACCCACTCACTCACTCACCCACTCACTCATACACTCACTCACTCACCCACTCACCCACTCACCCACTCACTCACTCACCCACCCACCTACTCACTCACCCACTCACTCACTCACTCACCCACTCACCCACCCACCTACTCACTCACCCACCCACTCACCCACTCACCCACTCACTCACCCACTCACTCACCCACTCACCCACTCACTCACCCACTCACTCACCCACTCACTCACTCACCCACCCACTCACTCACCCACCCACCCACTCACCCACCCACTCACCCACCCACTCACTCACCCACTCACTCACCCACTCACCCACCCACTCACCCACCCACTCACTCACTCACCCACCCACTCACCCACCCACTCACCCACCCACTCATACACTCACTCACCCACCCACTCGCCCACTCACTCACCCACTCACTCACCCACTCACTCACTCACCCACTCACTGTCTCCCTGTGGAGTAATCTAGAGATGTTACCCCAGGGATAACCTCTATCACCTCTGGCCCTGTAGGTTACCCCAGGGATAACCTCTATCACCTCTGGCCCTGTAGGTTACCCCAGGAATAACCTCTATCACCTCTGGCCCTGTAGGTTACCCCAGGGATAACCTCTATCATCTCTGGCCCTGTAGGTTACCCCAGGGATAACCTCTATCACCTCTGGCCCTGCAGGTTACCCCAGGGATAACCTCTATCACCTCTGGCCCTGTAGGTTACCCCAGGGATAACCTCTATCACCTCTGGCCCTGTAGGTTACCCCAGGAATAACCTCTATCACCTCTGGCCCTGTAGGTTACCCCAGGGATAACCTCTATCATCTCTGGCCCTGTAGGTTACCCCAGGGATAACCTCTATCACCTCTGGCCCTGCAGGTTACCCCAGGGATAACCTCCATCACCTCTGGCCCTGTAGGTTACCCCAGGGATAACCTCCATCACCTCTGGCCCTGTAGGTTACCCCAGGGATAACCTCTATCACCTCTGGCCCTGTAGGTTACCCCAGGGATAACCTCTATCACCTCTGGCCCTGTAGGTTACCCCAGGGATAACCTCTCACCTCTGGCCCTGTAGGTTACCCCAGGGATAACCTCTCACCTCTGGCCCTGTAGGTTACCCCAGGGATAACCTCTATCACCTCTGGGCCTGCAGGTTACCCCAGGGATAACCTCTATCACCTCTGGCCCTGTAGGTTACCCCAGGGATAACCTCCATCACCTCTGGCCCTGTAGGTTACCCCAGGGATAACCTCCATCACCTCTGGGCCTGTAGGTTACCCCAGGAATAACCTCTATCACCTCTGGCCCTGTAGGTTACCCCAGGGATAACCTCTATCACCTCTGGCCCTGTAGGTTACCCCAGGGATAACCTCCATCACCTCTGGCCCTGTAGGTTACCCCAGGGATAACCTCCATCACGTCTGGCCCTGTAGGTTACCCCAGGGATAACCTCTCACCTCTGGCCCTGTAGGTTACCCCAGGGATAACCTCTATCACCTCTGGCCCTGTAGGTTACCCCAGGGATAACCTCTATCACCTCTGGCCCTGTTGGTTACCCCAGGGATAACCTCTATCACCTCTGGCCCTGTAAGTTACCCCAGGGATAACCTCCATCACCTCTGGCCCTGTAGGTTACCCCAGGGATAACCTCTATCACCTCTGGCCCTGTAGGTTACCCCAGGGATAACCTCTATCACCTCTGGCCCTGTAGGTTACCCCAGGGATAACCTCTATCACCTCTGGCCCTGTAGGTTACCCCAGGGATAACCTCTATCACCTCTGGCCCTGTAGGTTACCCCAGGGATAACCTCCATCACCTCTGGCCCTGTAGGTTACCCCAGGGATAACCTCCATCACCTCTGGCCCTGTAGGTTACCCCAGGGATAACCTCCATCACCTCTGGCCCTGTAGGTTACCCCAGGGATAACCTCTATCACCTCTGGCCCTGTAGGTTACCCCAGGGATAACCTCTATCACCTCTGGCCCTGTAGGTTACCCCAGTGATAACCTCCATCACCTCTGGCCCTGTAGGTTACCCCAGGGATAACCTCTATCACCTCTGGCCCTGTAGGTTACCCCAGGGATAACCTCCATCACCTCTGGCCCGGCAGGTTACCCCAGGGATAACCTCTATCACCTCTGGCCCTGTAGGTTACCCCAGGGATAACCTCTATCACCTCTGGCCCTCTAGGTTACCCCAGGGATAACCTCCATCACCTCTGGCCCTGTAGGTTACCCCAGGGATAACCTCCATCACCTCTGGCCCTGTAGGTTACCCCAGGGATAACCTCCATCACCTCTGGCCCTGTAGGTTACCCCAGGGATAACCTCTATCACCTCTGGCCCTGTAGGTTACCCCAGGGATAACCTCTATCACCTCTGGCCCTGTAGGTTACCCCAGGGATAACCTCTATCACCTCTGGCCCTGTAGGTTACCCCAGGGATAACCTCTATCACCTCTGGCCCTGTAGGTTACCCCAGGGATAACCTCTATCACCTCTGGCCCTGTAGGTTACCCCAGCGATAACCTCCATCACCTCTGGCCCTGTAGGTTACCCCAGGGATAACCTCTATCACCTCTGGCCCTGTAAGTTAACCCAGGGATAACCTCTATCACCTCTGGCCCTGTAGGTTACCCCAGGGATAACCTCTATCACCTCTGGCCCTGTAGGTTACCCCAGGGATAACCTCTATCACCTCTGGCCCTGTAGGTTACCCCAGGGATAACCTCTATCACCTCTGGCCCTGTAAGTTACCCCAGGGATAACCTCTATCACCTCTGGCCCTGTAGGTTACCCCAGGGATAACCTCTATCACCTCTGGCCCTGTAGGTTACCCCAGGGATAACCTCCATCACCTCTGGCCCGGCAGGTTACCCCAGGGATAACCTCTATCACCTCTGGCCCTGTAGGTTACCCCAGGGATAACCTCTATCACCTCTGGCCCTGTAGGTTACCCCAGGGATAACCTCTATCACCTCTGGCCCTGTAAGTTACCCCAGGGATAACCTCTATCACCTTTGGCCCTGTAGGTTACCCCAGGGATAACCTCTATCATCTCTGGCCCTGTAGGTTACCCCAGGGATAACCTCTATCACCTCTGGCCCTGTAGGTTACCCCAGGGATAACCTCTATCACCTCTGGCCCTGCAGGTTACCCCAGGGATAACCTCTATCACCTCTGGCCCTGTAAGTTACCCCAGGGATAACCTCTATCACCTCTGGCCCTGTAGGTTACCCCAGGGATAACCTCTATCACCTCTGGCCCTGTAGGTTACCCCAGGGATAACCTCTATCACCTCTGGCCCTGTAAGTTACCCCAGGGATAACCTCTCACCTCTGGCCCTGTAGGTTACCCCAGGGATAACCTCTATCACCTCTGGCCCTGTAGGTTACCCCAGGGATAACCTC